>NC_041395.2:109454985-109494985 GCF_900747795.2 Erpetoichthys calabaricus | reverse complement strand
AATTATCAGTGTGGTCGAAGGTTCGAAACAACAGCAGACAAACACAAATTCAAACAAACAACTTCTTTTATTATTTCTTGATCTTTCTTGGTGAGCAGAGACCCGCTGCAGAATGCTGACAGTTTGTCACTGACAGCATCCACGTCACAGGAGGCCTTTTGCGGTTTTCCAAACCGGCTTTTATTTCCTTTTAAGCACGTACACATAGTTATCTCATTTTTGCACCTTTACAAGTAGCCTTTCCTTAGAAGTGGAATGAACTTCTGCTTTTCCTAACTAGGACAGGGTGCGGTCCCTAGAAAGCTGATCCACCCTTTATTTATTTCTTTTATTAATCTTATGGCTATTTTATATAATTAGGCTCTAATGCTTAATATCCTTAACTTTCCTTCATCACAATCTCAATGCATTTCATATAATTTAACACACAGAACTCTTATACTTGCAAATACAATATACATATACACTTTCTTATATATATTTTTATACACTCAAATACACACAGATAATAATCACCAAGGCGTTTTCTTTAGACTTGTTTACCCAAATATTCATTGCACTAAGGCGTAGTCCCCAAATCTTCTTCCCCTCCCTTGGACTGGGTTAAAAGCCCTCAGCCCAAGATTATTTGTTCAACTTTTATTTAATACATTGATTCACATTTTTATTATTCCACATTCCCCCCTTTTTGAACAAAGAATAGTTCAAACCAAACAATCTTGATCGAGAGTGGTCTGAGAACATGATCTAGATTGGGAAAGAAGATTCATGTGTTCTGTGTGGAGGAAATAGGCTTTTGTCATAGAGGCAGAAAAAAGCTTTTGGATAAAATGACGAATTAATGGAATAAGATAACAGCAAACCAAAAGAATAATAGCTAAAGCAACTAAAAGGGAAACAAAAATGGATTTGAACCATTGGCCCCAAGAGCCAAATGTGGATATAAACCACTCATCAAGAGGGGTATCAATGCCTGAGTTTTCAGCCAATTCCAGGGAGAGAGCAGTCAGACCAGCGAGGGCACGGGTGATAGAGCCATCAGGGGCAGTATTATTTGGAATGTACGTGCAGCAAGCATCTCCAAACATAGCACACACACCACCTTTTTCGGCTAGAAGCATATCTAGTGCTAGGCGATTTTGCCAGGTCATAAGAGAGGTTTTATCTAATTGCTCATGTATTCCTTCAACAGCTTCTTTAGTAAAATTTAGAAAACGCTGTTGGTTGTAATATAAATAATTTATCCAATCCACATTTTTATTTATGGTGATTATGGGAAAAAGAGATTCAAAACCAGCAGCTACTTGATCTCTGGCTTTGAATTTGTTAGGAACACCTCTAGGCACACCTATTGAGTCAATATACACACCTGGACCATGTAATGAGAAATTTGCAAATGATGTTAAGGATCTGCGAATACGATGGGGATGGGGAGAGGATGGAAGTTGTTGGCCATTTAAAGGAAGGAGACGAAAGGGCATGACCAATTGTATAGGGGTACAGGTACCAGTCCATTCAGGTGGGAGGATGTCCAGTAATTTAGATCTTCGGCACATCCACCAAACATCAGCACGGGGCGGTGACGTGGGAGATAAACCAACTAATGGAAATGTTATTGGGAAGAGGGATAAATCAGTAATAGAGTCAAGAGTGCCATTTCTTGCAATGTGAGGCGTGTATCCAGGCAGGCAGTCCTTCGACCTTAACCGCATGTGGTGTAGATAGCAGCACTTGGAATGGTCCCCTCCAACGAGGCTGATGCCAGTGCTTCCTTCGAGTATCTCTAACCAGGATCCAGGTTCCCAGAGGAATCAGGGAGTCCTTTGATGGAGGAGTGGTTCTCCAGGCCTGATTAACCTGCTCGTGGACTTCCTTCAGGGAGGCTCGGAGACCTGTAAGACTGGAGAGAAGATCATTGTCCACAGTATGCAGATTGACATTACCAATGACCATGCCAACAGGCATGGGCCATCCGGTCAGAATTTCGAATGGCGACAGCCCTAATTGTCGGTGTATCCTCCCTCTTAATCCCATCAAGGCCAGGGGTAAAGCATCTGGCCAGGTTAAATTTGTCTGCTCACAGATTTTTGCCAGTTTAGATTTTAGGGTGCCGTTGCACCTCTCTACAATACCTCCACTTTGGGGATGGTACTTGCAGTAATGATGTACATTTATCTGGAGCCAAGTGGTCAATTCATTTATTACAGAGTTCACAAAATGACTACCATTATCAGTCTGCAATTTTTGTGGTATTCCCCATCTTGGAATGATTTCTTTTATTAAGGTTTTTGCCACAGTTTTGGCATCTGCATGTTTGGAAGGGAAAGCTTCCACCCATCGGGAGAACACATCAACAATTACCAAACAGTATCGGTACCCTTTTGATGGTGTCAGTTCAATGAAGTCCATTTGGAGATGTTCGAATGGACCCATTGGGTTAGGTGTGACGGCAGGACTTACCTGGGTACCCTTTCCTACATTAAATTTTTGACATAATGCACAGCGTCTGCAGAATTGCTCTGCATATGTAGAGAAGCCTACAGCTTCCCAATGTCTCTCGACATCTTGAACCATTGCATCCTTTCCAGCGTGGTCCAGGCCATGTGCGACTTTTGCCATACCTGGAAAAGAAGCCTTTGGGAGGAAAGGTTTGTTATTTTGCTTATGGGTCCAGACCCCATTAGAGAGGGATCCTTCTTTGAACCATTTTCTCTTTTCTCTGTCCGTGGCTGCGCTCTGTAAAGAGATAATTTGATTATCAGGGTCTTTGTCATCTTTCTGTAAAAATAAAGAGATTGGTGTGTTATTATAAGCAGCCTGTTTAGCAAAGTGATCAGCTAATTCGTTTCCTTTGCTAACAGGGTCCTGTTTCCCAGTATGGGCCTGGCATTTCACTATTGCTAGCTTAGATGGTTTGGTTATGGCTTCTAAGAGGGATTCTACTAATTTTTGGTGTTGGATAGGTTTGCCAGTACTGGTCTTAAATCCCCTCAATTTCCATAATGCTCCATGATCATGGCAGACTCCAAAGGCATACCTGGAATCAGTATAGATTGTTATGACTTTTCCTTCTGACAACTGACAAGCTCGGGTAAGAGCTATTAATTCAGCTGCTTGTGCACTAAAACTTGAAGAAATTCGGTTTGCTTCCAGCAGGTGGTCACCTTTGACCACTGCATAGCTGGTTGAGGGTGTTCCATTTTCCAATCGTAAGGAACATCCATCCACAAAAATTATCTCCCCAATTTCTAAGGGTGTTTCCTGCAGGTCTGGTCTGGGTTTTAAGACTTTAGTTATTTCGTCATGACAGTTGTGGGGTTCCCCCTCTTCTTCAGTTGGAAGAAGAGTAGCTGGATTTAAGGTGGTGCACCTTTCAATTGTGACATTTGACAGGGTACAGAGTACATTTTGATAGTGTATTGCCCTAGCAGTAGTGAGATGTGAGGTTTTAGCCTGTACTAAAATGGAGTGTACGGCGTGAGGCACCTTTACTGTTAGGGGGCTCATGAGCACTATATCTGTACTGGCTAGCACAGCTTCTGTTGTGGCTGCTACTGCTCTGAGACAAGTTGGAAGTCCTGTAGCCACTGGATCCAATTTTTTCGAAAAATAGGCTATTGGCCTTTGTTTGTCCCCGTGCAATTGTGTTAGAACTGCATTCATGTATCCCCCCTTTTCGTCCACGAACAAAGTGAATGGACGAGAATAGTCAGGGAGACCCAAAGCTGGGGCAGAAATCAGTGCGCTCTTTAAATCACTAAGAGCCTTATCAGCCTGCTCATTCCACTGTATGCGACCAGAAAGAGGAAGGTCAGCAGTGTTAGCTAGATTTTGTAAAGGCTGTGCTCTTTCAGAGAAATTTAAAATCCATTGTCGACAATAACCTAAAATGCCCAATACAGACATAACCTGTTGTTTTGTGACCGGTCTGGGCAAGTTTTGGATGGTGGTTATGCGGTCTTTTGACAGAGCTCTGGTACCACACGTGATGTCATGACCCAAGTACTTGACAGTGGTCTGAACTAACTGCAGTTTGGCCTTAGAGACCCTGTGCCCATTTTCAGCAAGATACTTGAGCAGTGATTCTGTATCTTGTGTGCATGCTTTCTCTGTTTCGCTACAGAGTAATAAATCGTCGACGTACTGTATCAATGCACTTTCCCTGTCAGGCCAGAAGCCTTCCAGGTTCTGAGCAAGCGCTTGGCCATATACACAAGGAGCCTCTGTATAACCTTGTGGCATAACGGTCCATGTCCAACGGCGGTTTTGAAAAGTAAAAGCAAACCAAAACTGAGAATCAGGATGTACAGGAATAGAAAAGAAAGCATTTGCTAAGTCAATTACTGAGAAATAACGAGCTGTTGCAGGAATTGTAGAAAGTATAGTGGAAGGATTAGGGACAATCGGTGCCCTAGGAAAAATAGCAGAATTAACTTGTCTGAGATCTTGGACAAAGCGCCAAGAGCCATCAGCTTTCTTTACTGGTAGAATAGGAGAGTTTACAGGAGAATATTTGATAGGAATTATAGCCCCCCTTTCAACAAGCTCTTTATGCACAGCTGCAATTCCCAGTTCGGCCTCGGGAGAAAGAGGATATTGCGCACGGCGAGGACGGAAGGATGATTTTGGAAAAACAACCAGAGGTTCACAATTTATGATCCTGCCAAAATCGTTTTTTCCCTGAGACCATAGGGTGTCAGGAATTGAAGAAAGCCATGGGAAAAAATCAGTTTGTAGAGAGCATAGAGAAACAGATGGTTGACAGAGGGAACGAACGACCGGCACCTTTGTTATCAGATGGTCTGGAGTGTCAAAAATGCCTGGAGCGACGTATAGCCAATCAGTCCTATTTAGACATTGCTCGACCCATTCCCCAATTTCGACCCATCGAACGGTGTTAGATTTGGCCAAAGACATATGGGGGACTGAACCCCCTAAATAGAAAATGCTTTGTGAATATGTGAGGTGAACTGAAGCAGCAGCTTTAGTAGATGAAATAAAAATGCAAGGAATATGAAGGGTCTCGGGGCAAATACCTGAAGAGAGAAAAGATTCTAACCAAGGTGTGTCTACTTCAGTGGGGAAATATTGGGCAGTACAGTGTAGGGTGTCGGGGACCTGTAAGTGGGGATAAAGGCATGAGGGAAAAGAGTGCAGGGCTTTAAGGAGAAGAGTGTGTGGGGAGATGTCTGGGGTCCAGGCTGCAAAAGAGGGTTTGGGGTGTGGGGAGATTTGGCACAGGAGCTTAGGAGTGGAGCAGTAAAATCCTTGTTCTGTCAGTGAGATTGAGACTGACAGTTTAGTCATGAGGTCTCTTCCTAGTAGATTGACAGGGCACAGATGATTTAACAGGAAGCGATGAGTTAATGAAGAGCTGTCCGTGCTGAGTTGCACTTTCAGAGGTTTTGAAACTAGTAAAGTGTGTGGCTGTCCTGAAGCAGTGAGAATTCTTACAGTGTCCTTCGAGGCAGGAACCTCCAGCAGTGACAAAGTGGAGCGTGTGGCCCCCGTGTCCACAAGAAAGACAGTTTCCTTGCCATTTACTATCAAAGTCAGTAAAGGATCTGTGTCAGCATGACGGGTAAGCATTTTTATTATTCCACATCAGTCATCCGTTATCTCTGCATCACCAATTCCTGTGAAAGCCATGCTGCAGACTTCTTTGAGCATTTGTTCAGTCTGTTCCATAAGGATTACTCATTCACTAGAAAAGATGAGCAATACATGTTGTCTTGTTGGTTCCTCAGTCATAAGTGAATGTCGCAGCATCTGTCCTGTTTACACACTTTATGTGTACTGATATAAGAAAGGTCCTCCTGGAGATGTAAATGTTTGAAAGCAACTTTATTGTAAGGACTGTTTGAATGCAGAATCAGTGCCTACTTTCTTTATAATAAGCATCTGGATGACATGACAGACCGACAGATAAGACAGGCACAACAAAATATTTAAACCAAAGAAAAGCGGTGTTTTTGTCAAACAAAAAATAAACAATAAAAAATAAAGCAAATTTGTTCTGTCTTTTGTTAGAAATTTTACGCAGGACAAACTTTATAAAATATACACTGAACATACTCTCATGAGGCAGAGACAGTGAGAACAGCACTAAATTACAGTATAGTATATATGACAAACACAAAAGACAGTTGATTATATATTGTAACAAATTGATAAAATTAGCACTGTTGTTCTTGCCTAGCGTTATTGGCCATTGCCATTCATTGATAAGAGACAAGGAAAGAATATTCCAATATCACGTCCCTTCAGTATGTTGGATTTAAACATTTGGTTGGTGCTGAAAATCATGGTGATGTTATGCAGTAAATCCTATCACCTATCACATCACTCCTATTGGATGGCAGTGACAGTACATGGCATAAACCATTACTTCAGTAGAAAAGAACTTGGATTAATTTACCAAAAGACCCTATTAGGCATAAAACATTGTTAATTTGCTGTGGAATTCTTGCTCCAACTTCCTAGAACCCTGAACAGGAAAAAGAGGATTTTGAAAATCTGCACAAATGTAACTATGTACAATAATCACCAACTACTCTGTAATAAATAGTTATATTTTAAGTATCTGTGGAATTGATTTCTTGGGAGTTTTGCCATGGTTATATTATTTCTCATTTAAATAAATAATTTACATAATTTACAAAATCTATACTTCATTACTGCATACTGTCAAAAATGTAACCCCTGAAGTCATAGCACAAGTCAAAATCTAAGTGAATTTTTGCATATTATCTGTTGAAATGGATGTACAGTAATCCCTCCTCCATCGCGGGGGTTGCGTTCCAGAGCCACCCGCGAAATAAGAAAATCCGTGAAGTAGAAACCATATGTTTATATGGTTATTTTTATATTGTCATGCTTGGGTCACAGATTTGCGCAGAAACACAGGAGGTTGTAGAGAGACAGGAACGTTATTCAAACACTGCAAACAAACATTTGTCTCTTTTTCAAAAGTTTAAACTGTGCTCCATGACAAGACAGAGATGACAGTTCTGTCTCACAATTAAAAGAATGCAAACATATCTTCCTCTTCAAAGGAGCAAACAAATCAATAGTGCTGTTTAGCTTTTAAGTATGCGAAGCACCGCGGCACAAAGCTGTTGAAGGCGGCAGCTCACACCCCCTCCGTCAGGAGCAGAGATAGAGAGAGATAGAGAGAGACAGATAAAAAAAATCAATACGTGCCCTTCGTGCTTTTAAGTATGCGAAGCACCGTTCAGCATGTCGTTTCAGGAAGCAGCTGCACAAAAGATAGCAAACGTGAAGATAATCTTTCAGCATTTTTAGACGAGCGTCCGTATCGTCTAGGTGTGCGAACAGCCCCCCTGCTCACACCCCCCTACGTCAGCGCAAGAGAGAGAGAGAAAGTAAGTTGGGTAGCTTCTCAGCCATCTGCCAATAGCGTCCCTTGTATGAAATCAACTGGGCAAACCAACTGAGGAAGCATGTACCAGAAATTAAAAGACCCATTGTCCGCAGAAACCCGCGAAGCAGCGAAAAATCCGCGATATATATTTAAATATGCTTACATATAAAATCCGCAATGGAGTGAAGCCGCGAAAGGCGAAGCGCGATATAGCGAGGGATTACTGTACAGTATTTAATTTATTATTACAAACGTGGAGTTAATTTGAATAGTGGAGATCTTGTAAAATCTGTGATTTTTTTTTTATTCAATTGTCCTATGGTTATTTTAAAATTTATCATTTGTGCTTTGTTCCAGGAGTCCACACCTCTCCCTACTCCTGAGACCCCTCCTGTCATAAGTGGCGAAGAACATGCTACTGATGAAGAAAAGCTTGCGTCTTCAGTCACAAACCAGAAATGCACTTATTCACATGAATATGGATCAGATAATGAAGATTATCCTCAAACTCCTGATCTTTCCGCTTTTGTAAACAAAATGAATCTGAATTCTCCTTCAGAAGGTAAGCAGTTTAATGATACTTCAATTTACAGTATAAGGAAAGAATCATTAAAATATATTAATCTAATTTTATTTAGTATATTTTATACTAGTTTTTTTTGCCCAGGTATAAATATACAGCAGAAAACTGTCTTTTGGAAATTTAACATGACTAAACACAACCCATGATGAGACAAGAAGATCTACTTTTAAAAAAAGTGATACAATGAAACTTTTATCCAAATGATTTGAGAAGAAATCACTGTACATACCTGTGGTCTATGTATTTGTTTTTAAACTTTGTGCATGCTGAAGGCGTCATCTCATTCTCTCCAGCACACTCCTGCTGCCTGATGGGAATTGTAGTCTCTGTGTTGTCGCTGGTTTTTGGGTCGTCTGTCTTTCATTATAATCCTTCTACCTGATATGACATGGAGCCTATATATTAAGTTGGACCAAAGGCAACTTACATGCAAAATTTTGTGAAAGTCGATTCGACATTTTTTGTGCAACCAAATAGATATACAAACAGCCTACAATTATAAGACAGTTACTTTATTTCTTTTGTATACTTACAATACCAGTAGTGTGCTATATATTCTGCATAAGCGTATATATTTTGAAATTATCTTCTTTTTTACATTTAGGTCACATATCATAAAATCACACAGAGCAAATTTTAGGCTGTTAGCAGAAATAATTTACAAGTTTTGCTAGACAATTTTCACATATTGTTATTACCTCACAGTGCATAAGTTCTTTTTTTAGGGGACTGTTTTTTCTAGAATCTCATAAAAAGAAAGTTCAGTTGAATTGGTATTGTAGATCTGAAGTTGTTTTTAATGATCCTAAACATTAACAGAAATAGATTTTTTTTGTTATGGCATGGCACTGAAATCTATCACATTCATATAAATGATTATCTTTCTTCTTGTCTTTATGGCACAATACAAGGGTATCACGTTACATTGTACCACAATGTTCCCATGAATAATGTCACAGTTAAATATTATCAGGCAGAACTTGGTAGCTGTCATTTTTTAAGTGGCAAGCCTCAAACTCAATTGGATTTATAATTAAATACAGGATATGTAATTTCACGAATAGCAGTGATACTTATCTAACTTATTGGAATCATCTTTAAACATGCTGAGCAACACAGTGAGTGCCATCAATGGAACAAATTTCAAAACAGATTAAAAAAAGATGGCAAAAACAAATATTTTTACATTTTCTTTATTCAAAGATTCATACCAAATAGCCCAAAAACTCTAAGACCTAATAGTACATGTTTCCCATAAAATTTAATATAATCATTATAAGGTGTTATAAATGCAGTGATACAGTAAAAAGAGGCAAGTCTTTGCTCATTTTCTCGTTAGCAATGAGAAACTTTCGCTTTTTAAACATATTTCTTATACATGCCATTACACAAAGATCCACTGCATATGATGTTCAAGTGAAAGTTTCTGTTGGTCTAAGAGCCATTTTCTAGGTTCGTCCAGGTTGGCTGGCTACCCACCAAATGTTGAGTGTACTGGAGCAGACGTTTTAACTTCTGATGCCAACCTCCTTTAGTCACCCTTTATTGCATACAAGGGGGTTAGAGAACTTATTGTAACAACTGGTCACAGAAGTAAAGTAAAAAAATAATGATGACAGTGTGAAATTTCAGAGTGAATCACTCATTATGTGTAGAAAAGTGTAGGTATGAATCATTAAATTCAACTTAGAGGTTAGTGAATTTTTTTTAGGTTAATAAACGGTGAAAACGTTTTGCCATGGGAAACTCTTCTTTGGAATGAATTAGATGACTGAAGTGCTACAACAATAAAATAAAAAAGCAATAATGATTTACCAAGGCATCAACTTGGTACAGTGGGCAGCACTAGACCTCAGTTTAAATGCCAAGTGGGGCCCAATTCAGCGTTCTCTGCTGACTTGCATCTTACAAGGTCGTGGAATATTGCATGGCTGAAGAAGGACTGTTTTTTGCAATTTTATATCGGTTGTAAGAGACATTGCTATACTGGTTTGCGAATAAGTTCCTTGAATTAATATTTTGATGCACTTTATTCAATTTTTATTAACAGTGCAAAGTTATAATCCCTACTATGAAATCAAGCATATGGAGGAACCCGGTTCACCTTTATCAGTAAGTATGAAGTTAACTGTTTTTTTCCCCTTCATCTTCAGTCAAACATGCCTTCTCTTTTCTTGTCTTTGTCTCCTGTGCAGATAAAAAGATCAACATTAAAACCCAATGAGGATAACTCAAGGATGCAGAGGCAAGTGATTGCCTGTGCAACTAAAATGATTCTATCAAAATGAAACATCATCCAATCTCGCCTCCCTCCACATCACTACCTGAGGTCACTTTACTGAGTTGGTCACGTAGGCTGATAGCTGCAATGAAACCAGTCCTGACAAAGGGGTTAAAAACAGTATGATTCTCATCATTCATTTTTATGAACAGCAAGCCACAAAGACACAATAACACACTGTTAATTTCACACTCATAGTATTCTGACTACCTGCATATTTGCTTTGTCAGTTATCAGTAATAAGTGTTTTAAGTCTGTAACATTGTTTTAAGAAATAAAATACAAATATTCAGCAAAGGTAATTACAGAAATATCAGTCCTTTTTTAAAGAAGGGCTTTGTCTAGAAGATAAACAATTCATAAGTTCTGACAACTGGTGTTAAAGCTGCTTCATTACTAACATGAAAGCTTTAACTCCATTATCACCTTACTTTTAATTGACATAATAGCTTAATTTCCTTTTTCCCTTCATCTTTATAGGCATTCAAGCCCTGAATGATTTAAAGTGAAGACCTTCTCATGTTCATATATACAAAATTTCAGTTAAACTTGATTTATGACTTGAAAGGGTAAAACATTAGTACAAACTGCATTGCATTATTTTACTTAACCTACAGCATGTAGATACGTGACCTTCTGTTTGTTCCCATGTTCATGGATTTTGTAGCACACTTGACTTTATATTCTTGACCACATACAGCAAGCTTGATTTTTCCATGTAAAACACAATAACTGTAAATGTTGCATGGCATTCCATAATACTTCTATCTTTATGAAAATATAATAATTTAACCATATACTGTATGCCACATGCCTAACACAGTACTTATTGCCAATGCCTCACAGTTCTGGCTTCAAATTCTGCACATAAGACCACTTCTTTGTGGAATTTGCTTGTTCACCCCTTTCCACTTGCCATTTTCTCCTATACTTCAGCTTTCCTCTCGCAACCCAAAGAAGTGCGTGTTTAGTTAACTGGCAACAATAAATTGACTCTTTTAACGGTGTACTTATGTGCCCTTAACCTGGCGAATCCAGTCCACTTGACCTTGTGTTGGTGAAATTATAATCGGAAAATGAATGAATGGTATATAATGTTTACCAGCAATGTTTAAGAGCAATTGATAATATGGAAGACAAACCACTGAAAACATTTTATTGATAGATGGGATTACTTTATTAATCCCAAGGGGAAATTCACATACTCCAGCAGCAGCATACTGATAAAGAAAATATTAAATTAAAGAGTGATAACAATGCAGATATACAGACATACAATAACTTTGTATAATTTTAACGTTTACCCCCCCCCCCCCCCCCCCCCCCCCGGGTGGAATTGAACAGTTGCATAGTGTGGGGGAGGTACGATCTCCTCTGTCTGTCAGTGGAGCAGGACATTGACAGCAGTCTGTCGCTGAAGCTGCGTCTCTGTCTGGAGATGATACTGTTCAGTTGTATCAGTTGAACCATTTGTTTTCTATATATACTGTAGTTATACTGTATATATTGCTTATCTTACATGAAGAGTGAGACATGTGTATACTTTTTCAGACCAGTTGCATTTCTGTGAAGCACATTTTTTCAAATTTCCAAATAAGATTTATTTTAAAATTATTGCATAAACTAATATGGCCAATGAGAAGTGATGGTTCACGAGAATATCATAGAACACACTTGGTATATTCCAAATTTTAGGACTTTTCATCAGACACAGTAAAAAGCAAACATAAAATTGCCAAATAAAGTAATAAATAATAATAAGCACCTACCAGCAAAGATTTTTCACCTCCTACTAACCCATCACACTTGTATAAGATTAATAGCTTTCAGTTACATACCCTTGGAAGACTCTACTAACTAGTAACTAATAACTAGTAACTCTTGGAAATATTGCTTGTCAATTAATATTTTATATTGATTGAAACCATCTTTGTCCTAACAGGTTTTCTTGAAATATTAGTGACATATTTTCTTGGAATCTGTCAATTCTCTTTTACATGTATAACAATTAGTACATTTATATTTCAAAACCCATCTATCCATCCTAGCCTCTCCTGGATAACTGCACTTCTCACCCTATCTCAAAGTGAGAGCCCAGCCACCCTGTGGAGAAAGCTTATTTCGACTGCTTGTGCCAGCGATCTTGTCCTGTCAATTGTTACCTAAACCTCATGACCATAGGTGAGGGTAGGAACATAGATTGACTGGTAAATCAAGAGATTTGCCTTCTGGCTTATCTTCTTCTTCACCATTACAGATCATTATAGCGGCCACATAACTGTTCTCGTCACCATAGTCCTTCTGTCAATCTCCCCATCCCTTTTCTCCTCTCTCATGAACAAAACCCTGAGATAAATAAACTCCTCCACCTGATGCAGTAACTCATCTTCCACTTGGAAAAGACAATTCACATTTTCCTACTGAGGAAACTCAATCACAAACCCTCCCAGTGCATGCTGGAGTTCACAGCATGATGAAGCAAACAAAACCACATTGTCTGAAGAAACCAGTGACGCAATTCTAAGGGCAGTCTCCTATCCCCAGCTTCACCTTCATACTCTGTCCATAAAAACCACAAACAGACAAAGCACAGCCCTGGTGGAGTTCAATACCTACTGAGAATGGGGCTGGGTTTTTCTGATTATGTGGACACAGCTTTCACTGTGATTATACAGGTACCAAATAGCCCTTATTAGAGGACCCAGCCAAGCACTCACCACAGAATTCCTCAAGAAACATGGTCATACACCTTATCTAAGTCCACAAAACACATGTGGACTGTTGGATGTACTCCCATGCACCCTCCATGATCCTCATGAGGGTGAAAGCTGGTCCACTGTTCAAATGTCTGGACAGAATCCACACTGGTCCTCCTAGATATGAGGTTACACGACTGGCCAGAGGATATACGGTAGTCATCAATCAACTGTCCCTGCATATCTTTGGGATATGAGAGGAAACTGAGCCCCTGGAGGAAAAAAAAAACATGGAAACAGGGTACTTATGCAAAGCACTCCTAGATTGTACCAGATCCTGGACTCAATTACAGACCCTTAGAGCTGTGAAACAGCAAACCTAATCACTTAAGTAACATGCTACAATTTTAATTCTTTCATTTCATTTACAACAGTTATTCATTGTCTAATAACAGTTTTAGAACATCACCTACATATTTGTCAATCATTTGTGTATATTGTAACTAATTTTGTGGTTCTTTCTTTCATCACGTTCTGCTTTCACAATGTTTCAATCAGCTTTTATCCTTCAATCCAACAGGAAGATCTATTGTCAGCCCAGAAGCAAGCATTGTACCTGAACCTTCATCCTAAAGATAGTCCTTCTAAAGCTTCACCAGTAATGACATATGACCCACCTTCAATATGCTCAGGGTATGTGGCAATATATGCTAAATCATCTGAATCTGCTTTGAAGGAAACTATTTCTTTGTTTCTTTTTTTCTTTCAGTTTTACTAAGCACACTGTTACAAACAGGGTTGTGCACCAATTTATACCAATTGTATATTAGTTTATTAGGATAGAATAAAGAACACCATTAAAATTCCTGACAGGCCACTTTGCTACTTCAAACCCATGTTCTGATGATGCATGAAAGCAACATTTTATTGAACATATAGAATAAATTTAGAATAGCAAAATTCTCAAAAGGACTCAAATTGTATAGAGTTTTTCTAACTTTGAATTTGCTATTACTAATGAGAAAAGAAACATCCAATTTATGCTTCTTCATAATAAGAATTGACTAGAGTTCTAGGTATAAATAATTGTATCTTGACTTTACAGAGAATGCTGTAATAAACTATTGAACAGGACGTTCAGTGGTAAAAACATTTTTTAAAGAAAGATTCAAGAAGAATGGCCAGGCTTACTGTATTCCAGCTAATAGACAGGTTACACATACTGTACTCAAAAAACAGCTCTTTATAGCAGTGGTGTGCAGAAAATGGTATGTCTTGAAGTGGTCCCACTCCTGTCAGTTAAGAATGACATGATGAGGCTACCAAAACTGGATGACTGAAGATAGGAAAAATGCCACCTAGCTTGATAAATCTTGATTTCTGCTGTGCCATATAGACAGCAGAGTGTGAGTTTGGCATAAACAGCAAGAATCCAGGTTTCCATCGTACCTTGTATCAATAGCACAGGCTGACAGTAGTGGTAGTGTAATTGTAGTATTGTTTGGCACACATTGGGCCAATTAGCACGTCACTGCAGGACTAAGTGTGTCAGTTGTACAGCCCTTTACGGCCACAGTCCACCCTTTCTCTTACGGATATTTCCAGCAGAATTACATGCCATGTCACAAAACATATCATGTCAAGCTTTTTCCACAAACATAACTGTGAGTTTAGTTTACACAATTGGCACTGATATTATTTATGTTATTTGACTGACACCTTTATCCATGGTGACTTGGAGACATAATTGGTTACATATGTTTTGTTTTTTCACTTGTAGCACAGGCAGGTGAAGTGACTTGCTCATTGTCACAGTTTTAGTAGTGGGATTTGAATCCACAACCTCAGGCTTTCAAGGCCAAAGCTTTAACCATTACGTCACACCACTGTCCCCAGATCTCAATCCAACAGAGCACCTTTGGGCTGAGGTGAAACAGGAGGATAGCATCATGAATGTGTGGATGAGAATCTGCAGAATTTGTGGGATGCTGTAACTTGGTAAATTCATAACTTTAAGAACTTAGGCTGTTCTGCAAGCAAAACGGCTTTCAGCCCAGTGCTAAATAGAGGAACCTAATATCATTGACATTGTATAATTCATGTTATAATACTGAAAAAAAATGGTTCTAAGATTCTTGCATGTTTCAATTTTTGATTTTTTGATTCAAGGGTGGAAGTATTCAAATATTTTGACTTGTAAATTATATTGCTCTTTCAAAGCTCCAAAATTCTGTTTTGTGCATTATAGTGGAGTAAGATATTAAGCAACTTTCCCATCGAAGCAACTTCTTCAAACACATTTCGGGCAAAATTAAGAATTAATCCATCAGAGTGACAGATCATCAGCTTAGTCACGTGAGGCACATTTTGCAGGTGGCGCAGATAGTTATGTTTCTGTTCAGGGAGATTATTCCTGTGTGCATCTTTGTATATGAAGTGTGCAGTCTTTCTTTATCTCTGCAAAAGGGAAGGTGCATTGATACAAGTTATGTAGAATTAGATATGTTTGTGGGCTAAGCAAGCAGAATAAAACTTTCATTAGAGAGAATTGGAGGCTGCATTTAACAATTTCATGTTCTTTTTATCTACAAGGACAGGGGGTTTGAGAATATTATAAAATTGTCCAGCAGACAGATCAGAAAACAAAAGGGACTATCATAGGCACGTTACAATACAGCAATTAATGCATCACTGCTGTTCCACCATATTAAACTAAAAATGTCTTCCATTCTCTACCCAATTATAAACTGCTTTTAGTGAATTGACTTGCCCAAATGCCCATTTCAAAACACCCTTTAAAAGGTTCTGTACTCTCATATGCTATATTTCTTTTGAGCTAACAGAGTGGCTCAATACCAGCAAATTTAGTTTCATCACTGTACACGTTTAGTTGGAGACAGCAAGTAATCCTTCATCCTGTGGGATTGGTTCTAGGATCAGCAATAACACTTAAGGTCCTATAAGTGCCAGGCATTACAGTCTCCTGGCTTCCATTGTCAGGTTGCACCTCTAAACTGTATTAAATGTATTTGCATTAAATAACCAAGTACCTAAAAGTTGTCTTTGGCTGCCTGTTCTTTATCATACTGGAAATGTTACGCATACTCTACTTCTGGAGACACTGTGTGCTAATTAAACGAGTAATGATTTTAAGACTGACACTTGTTCAGCTCGATAGATCTACCAAAACTCTCTATTCTGTTGTGTAAATAGATGAAGGTGAGTGATTATTATACAGGTTAGAAGTTTTTGAAACCTGTTGTGTTCTGTTAACTTCTTTGAATGCTGCTCTGGCGCTCTAATATGATTTTGGCTGCCTACCACTTCATTAAAAACTTGAGGAAGGCCTTTGAAAATTATTAATACTCAGACTAACTGCTTGACTGGAGATTTCCCAATCTTTCCCAATCTCTGGACTGAAATGTTTCTTCTGTCTCTTCTCCTTCTGCACTCTCTTCTTCTATGGCTAAATATTTATTGTTGTATTTCAGTTTTTTTTGTTCATAGTTAAATCTTTCATTTGTGTTTAATAAAAATTGTTTCTATTATTTCCTTTATTCTTTATGCTTATGTTATGCGCCTTGTGTTTTGTGGTTGGTTTCCCGAGAGGTGGTGCCACCTGCCCAATACCACAAGGGACTGCTCTCAGCCGTATACAGCTGGGGGTAATCCACAGTTCCTTGTGGTTCATTCTAATGCACTTGAGAGTTGGTTAGTATTCATTTTGATTCTATTTGTGTTTTTTTGGGATTTATTGTGTTTTTTTTACCTTTTTGCTTTGTTCTTGACCACACTTTGGATTTCACATTGGAACATTTTTTATACAGTATTTCATTTCATTTCAGTTATTTATTTAGCACATTTAAAAGACAGGTATCAACTATAGTGCTGGACAATAAAATCAACTAAGATGAAACAAACATTTAGCAAAGTAAAACAGAAGAGTAAAAAGAAACATTTTAAAAGGAATACAATGACTAGCAGATTAAGAAAGTAATTCAAGCAGAGAACCACAATCAACTGGCAGCAATACAAAACAAACCACGACAGAATGGACAGCTGAATTTATAGTCTTTAAAATGACTCAAAAGCCTGAGAAAATAAATATGTTTTTAAATTTGATTTAAAAATATCTGTTGTGGAGGATGACTTAATAAAAGATGGAAGACTGTTCCAGAGTCTTGAGGCAGCTACAGAGATGGCCCGGTCACCTTTAAACCTCAAATGAGAGCATGGAACAGTTAAAACATCTGATCAGAGGACCGCAGGGCTCAAGAGGTAGAATGGAGGCTGACAAGGTCAGAGATATTGGTTGGAGCTATGCCATGGAGAGTCAATGTTCTGTTTTTGACTTTGTTCGCCTTGTCTTTTGCCTTTTTTAGGAAATTTCTTTTTGATTTTTGTGCTCCTTGGAGCTCCTTGTTGTTACAGAAAATTTTTGTAAAGAAGAAATCTTTTTAATTAACATAGCTACACACCCTTCATCATGTCACACAAAGGCTTCAAAGTCATCTCCCTGAAAGTCCAGAGGGCAACAATCCTAAAGCCTTTCTAGATTCCTGAACGTATTATTTAAAAGTAAAATGTGTAATAATTTCATTTTAATAAACTAATGGTTTCTTCACTAACAAAATTAAATATTTTAAAAATTATATATATCATTTATATATGTTTTTTTCATATATTTGTTTTTGGATTATCTATTTCAGTGTTGAAAACGAAGAAGCCCTCGATGCTTTTGAAACCAAATCTTATGCAGAAGAACATTTACTATCTAGCTTTGAGCTATCAAAACAGAACGAGAACAGTCTCTCAAGTCCTTTGTCAGAAAGTGGCAAAACTGATCTGGTAAGTCAAAACGAGAAATAAAATTTTTTAAATGTATATAATTTAAGGAAAGGTACAGTAACAATAAGATCCTTATACCCAAGTGTAGCACTAGAAAACTTTCTCTGATATGGCGAACTTAAGGCTAAGTAACCTGAATAAACTAGACCTCATGAATTAAATATTGCTTTAGGCAAAGGAGCTTAACTTTTAACATTATGTTGTCTTAATTAGACTACATTATAAGATATATGTAATCATAGAAATGAATATGGAAATAAAAAAAAACTAAGAAATTAGTTAACATTTTATTATTGAACATTCTTCTACAGTTTTAGTTTGCCAGAAGCACATCTATGATGTGTCCTCCCTTTATCGACTTGGGCTGTACAAGATCACTGTGTGAAATCTAGGACTACCATCTACTGATCAGTCTCTTGCTACTACCAAGGTTATTGTAGTTAACGAAAACAAAAATCAAAACTGAAACTATTAATAACAAATATTTTCATTACATAAAATAATCAACAAAATTGAAATGAAAAACTAATACTAAATGAAACTACTAAGGTAGTTGGAAAGACTAATAAATACAATACAATAATAAATTATTAAAAATTATTTTAGTTTTCCTCAGAACCGGACTTACACAAGGTTTAACCTGGGCTGCAGGGGTCCTGAAATTAATCAAAATATGTTAATAAGAATTTCATATTGGGTTTTTGAATAAATGTTCCTACTTTTAGTCTTTAACCCTTGTAACTTTTAACTCTAAAACAAAGTCATCCACCACACGCTGCCTGCTTATATTCATCCAGTGAATGGCGGCTGGTGAAGAACGGTGGGTGTTGGCACAGCATTTGTGGTAACAGAACATGCTGAATAAGGGCCTGTAAAGTGTGTGATGAAGAAAGCAATTAACTGTGAAATAACAGTGACAGTTCTTCTCGAGCTGATAGTGACAGCATGATAGATTCTGGTTCATGGGTTAGTGAAGCATACCAAGGTGATGATTTTGCTTTGAATGTGCTTAGTAGCCTTCAAAGCTACTCTTCACTGGATCTGCTGGGCTCAAGAGAGAAGTATTAGATTCAGATAATCCCTTACAGAATTTCAGTCTGTTCATGAACGAGGACATGTTAGCTGTAATTCTGACTGAGCCCAAGATACAGTATGTATACAACAATTAATACTGCAGTATACACTAAGCTAAATTCCAGGCTGCATGAGTCTGTTGTCCATTATGATGAGCTGCCACATTTGTTTGCTCTTCTTGTATATCAAGATGTAATTCAAACAACTGAAATCAGAATGTGCTGGACAACAAAACATTTACCGTATGGACAGAAAACTTGCGAGTGAGTAGTGTTTTAGTTTATTTCTCAGGTGTCTGTTTTATATTGACAACAATTCACTTGCCACTTCGCACAGGTGAAATCCTGTTTGAAAATAACAGACAGACCAGGTTAACATACATGATCAGCACACTGCTGACCAATCACTTTTGCTTTAAAAAGATCGTTGTAAACAATCGTTATAAAATTCCTGAGTTGGAAATATCTTTACTGAACTACAGGTAGGTAGGTAGGTGAAAAACTAAACCTACTAATGTGTTTTTGTGTTTATTCTTTATTTATTAATTTGTCTTTTTTTAGTTTACATTCACAGCTCAAAATACCTGATATTGTGAAAACAATCCAGAATTATGTTTTAAAATATTTGTCCCCCTTTTTTTTCAATTTTTTTTTTCTCTCTCTCTCTCTTAAAATAGATAGTTGAAATATTATATTCTCTTTGTTCTTAACATCAGCCATGTCATACATATTGCACACCAGGGATTTGTCCTGCCTTGTATACAAAGCTACTGAGGTAGGCTCCAGGTTTCCTGCTATCCTGCTCTGGATGAAAAAAATAATCAAGAAAAAGGCTTGCATCATTTGAAAGATTATGTAGCTGTAAAGAAAAAGGTTTCTGAATTAAATTAATTTTCTTCTTTCAGAACTTTTCTTTAAGAACATATGGCTTTTTATATTTTTCTAGTATATCAGTTGCTTTTGTTTTATACACATTGTGACCACTAGGGGGCATTGCAACACCCCAAACCCCAGACACAACTGCACAGACACAAGACCCAATATACTATAATAAAAAAAGTTTAGTACAAAAGGCTCCAAAAGTGTCATAAACACAAATATTCTTTTTCTTTCTTTCTTCTCCACTCCTCTCAGGCAAGCTTTGTCTGTCCTCCACAGCTGACTCCAACTCGCCTGGATGAGGTCAAGCAGTTTCTTTTACCCTGGACCCAGGAGTACTTCCAGTGCTAGGGCATAGCCTGTTGGAAGCACTTCCAGGTCAAACAGAAGACCTACAAAGAAGTAGGGCTTACTAATCTCGGGAGCTCCTCCTGGTGATCCACACGGAATTCAACAGGGCTGCCTTACGGGACTACAGGTCCCGGTATGTGAAAATCCTAGCCAAAGAATTATACCATTTAGTGTATTGGGGGAGCAATTGGTCCAAAAAGGTTAACTCCCCCGATTCTACCATTATATTTGCCACCCGGCCAGGTAAGGAACCTGCAGGGACACCCACGTATCCACTTCCATTTTGGTATCTTGTGCTTGTCTCCTGTCAGAGACAGGACCATCCTTGCCTTCTTTTTCTTGTTTCTGAAGGGCTGGCCTCCTATCCAAGTAAAGAACTTTGCCCCATCCCGGCTGGGACCCCTGCCCACATCCACCATCCATAATAACATTTACTGTATATGGTGTGGATGAGGTGTGTCAAGGCTTTATCCATTGTAGGTTATACCTTATAATGGCCACTGGTTACACTGAGCACATGCTATAGACTACACAAAGTCAAATGATCTAAAGAAAAGCTTAAAATAAGTAATAAAAATTATTATTTTCTTCAAGAGTTCAGCAGGTTGATACATGCCACTAGGAAATTGTAAACCATGTCATTAGAAGCACTGACACTGATATGAAACCTCTAGGGGGTGTAGAAATAATAAAGTCAGACAACCCCGAAAATGCACCTGCTGTATAACACCAAAAGTCTTTACATTTTCATACTGCAATTTTGCTTCTTTTTAATACTAAAGATGGATATAATTATGTGGCAGCATTTGTCGGTACAGCAAATCAGTTAACACTGCATGCAGCTCAGACACACCAGAGGGTTAGTGAGAGGCCAGTTCTTAAATTTCAGGTCAGCAAGGAGTAGATGTGTTTCATAATCTGGGGCACTCAATTATCAATGAGATGCTGCAAATCTCACAGAAACTGACCTACTCAGGGCTTAGCAGAGTGCTGCATGGTCAGACATGCAAGTTAGAAATCCACTGCACTCTGTACACATGACGATTCTAGCCCTCTAAGCCTGGAGTTACTTACCACGAAAGTTTGAGCTCTGTCTCCAGAAGTGATCCTAACCTAATCCTGGTTCTAACCTAGGGATTAGATTCAACAATGAGTGTAGATGGCTTTTTTAAGAGTAGGACAGAATGCGTATTAGAAAAGGGAGAAGGGAGATGGCAAGTTTGGGAAAGGCACTGAAAAGCAGCAGTGAGGTGGCCAAATGAGCTGGCCATTCCCAAAGGACAAGTGCAACAGCAAGTTACTTTTGGTTTCATATCCATAAAAAGAATTATTGCCGTACTTATTTGATGTTTAAAGTGTTTTATTCTTGTTAAATTGAAACACCATAATTAATTTCCTTTCATATCACGTAGGTTCTGCTTGGAGAGGCCACAGACCTGAATGATGACTTGATGAACAGAATGTCACAGAAAAGAGAAGATAGTGGAGAGCTTGTATACTTAGAGCCAGACTTGGATCAAACCAGTCCATCCCCATTTATTCATAAATTGCAGGTTTGTATTTAACTATTGAAAATGTTAAATATGGTGTGTGTGATATGTAATTTTGATTGTTTGAAAATGATAAACCACTCAGTCCAATGGTCTTATTTGATAAGCTCATATCAAATTTGTCCCAGAATTTCATCCAGATCTTTTTTAACAGAGTTTTCATTCTGAAAGCAGATTCAATAGTTAATTCAAATGACTCTGATGGACCACCTTTACTGATGCCTGTAATGAATGTTATTTAACATTATGGTTTCTCTGAAATTATATTTTTTTTGTATCTTATGTCTGAGGTGTAATCAGACACGGATGAAAATAGCAACCAGAAAATGAAAACGGTAAACAAGTGTCAAGCCTAACCTCGGCAATCCTATCATTCAACCAAGTCAAGAATTGTAATCTAATATCAAAGGCAGAAAAACAAAATGTGTTTGAACTGGAAAATTGAACATTAAAGTATACATCCAATATAAAGTCTTTTGTTTTCATCCTCAAACTCCAGTAAGTTATAGACAATTACCTTACTGTTAGTGTTAAGATATGCATAATTCCTCCAAACAAAAAACCCTAAATGATGCCTCCAAAGTAGCTGGGGAGCAGACCTTCAAAATAGGTAACTGATAAAATTTTATTTTAAAGACCAAAATCCTGTTGCAAAAAAAAACCACAATTGGAAGAGTCCATCAATCTTTAGCTTGTGTAACAAAAAGGCAATCGAAGAATCTTTATAAAGTAAAAGATCTATTTCACAAAATATGCTCTATAGTAGAACAAACTCCAAAGAGCACAACAGGTCCAGATGAAGTTGCTTTCACAAAATAGATAATCCAATGACAAAAAAGTTGCAAAAACACAAATCCAAAGAGAGGTCAAAAAACAGAGTACAAAGGTAAAAAAATCCAGTAAATCAAAACCACAGCAATAATCAAAAGAGAACTCGCCAACACCCACCACATACAATGTAGGGCAAGGAACTGTGTGTCCCCTTAGCCTTTAGAGAGCTGAGTGTAGTTCCTCAGTGGTGCTGGACAGGTAGCCCCATCACTTGGAGAACCACCCACAAAATAAAAGGCACATGGTCAAAGCATGGACAAATAGAAATTAAATAATAAATAAAACTAATTAAAAAACACACAGAAAAATACAAGTAATACGCATTGTAAAAGGTGCTATATACGCGCCTGACACAGACTGACATGGAGGCACGTGTAAAATCAACAAAATGATTTATTTCTTCTTCAGCTGAGGTCCACGTCTTCCCCGTGTCCCTCAGCCCTAACACAGTCCCAAGCACACCAAAATAAAGCACACCACACTCTTCTTCCTCCACCACTCCTCCCAGGCAACCTCAGTCCTCCTCCTCCCGACTCTGGCTCCTCAGTGTTGGCTGCTGGCTCCTTTTATAAGGCACCCGGAAGTGCTCCAGATGCTTGATTGCCGAGTTCTGGCTGCACTTTCGGGTGTGGTGAAAACACTGCCCATAAGGACCCCGCTGCAGCATCCCCTGGCCGTGCCTGCAGAACCCAACAGGGCTGCACCAAACTTCAATTTCCATGGAGCCCAGCAAGAAACCAAGGCACCGCTCCAACCCAGGGGATTGCCATCTAATGTCCAGGGGGAGATATTGAATAGTCTATGGCTGCTCCCCCTGAACATATACTGAAGGGGCATCCCAGCTGGGCATAGGCCCCAGCCGTCCGCCACAGCATAAATAACAATATCAAGATTAGCTCACACAAAGTTTAGACTTTGACTTTGATTTTCCTTTTGAACTTCTTAACAGACCTTGTATATTTAGAACATTAACTAATGGCTCGACTACTCTTTTAAAAATAGCTCAAAAAAGACTTTAACTGAACTCACTTAAAAAACTGTTCATAGGACATTAAGTATACCCCTTATGAATCCAAAACTCATCCTTAAATTCAACCACTAAATTGTGCATTGTGTTGTAACTTACTGTATTGCTTTTGCCCAAAATATAGTAAAACATAGTGTCATAAATAAACCATGAAAAAAATGCTTTGGTATATGTCCCCATAATTCATTGGCTGAACCCACTGAACCCAGTTAATCCATTTTATGGGGTGGCCACAACTCGGAGCCAACTTTACATGTGGCTCTAGACAGCAAAATTCAGTACAATTTGTTTTTTGAGAGTATTGTCAGATCTTGTCAGATAAAGCAGAGTCAAGTTGAGTATGTCATAGATGGAGAGTGTGTGATCACCAAATCAGTTGTTCATATAATTGATTAACCCGTTTTAAAAAATACATGTGGAATATGTTTTTCACCCTCCAGATGGAATATTTCTGTTGAAAATGCTTTTGAGGGTTATAGTAACACACAATTGCTCTCTTTTCCTTTGTTCCATTGAGTTTGTAGAAGCATATTTCTACATTAGTCATATATTTTCCATATTGTCGCCTACCAATAGACACACAGAATTTCACCAGTGTGAACATGACAAACGGCATACTTAGTACAGGATCAGTTTAACACCAGTGGTTTGGCAGGGTGGTACCTCTGGTCCTTCATTGGTATACTCTGATTCTTTAATAACCCTTATGTTCTTCTTTAAGATTCTGACCTACTCCCTCCTTTAAGAGTTATGACCACAGAAATCATGAGGACTTGGATCATTCTTTGCATGTTTTTTTTTACATTTTATGGTTTTAATTTTTAGCACTTGTTTTCTTTCATTGTTTGTTTTTCAGTTTGTGTTGCTTTTCATATGAGAACTGAGCAAAATGCTTCTACTTTAGTACTTGAAAATATAAATATGTCAAGCAACGTGCTGGCAAGTAAAATCTAAATGTTTTAATTGAAATATGTTTCTAGTTATGCTAATACATTGCATCCTTAAATTAAGCATGTACATTCTGATTAGTGCTTTGCTCAGTGGTTTATGACAAGATGTATGGAGTGAAGGGTAAGTAATGTCACTAGCCATTTGCAGTAAACTGCCTGCCTAGTTGTATAGATATGTTGTATGTAAATCTGAAATTCCTTGTCAAGACTATGACTGTCAGTGTTAGCCAGTTTCTGAACAGCACACTTGACTGAGTTACACTTGGAGCACTGCTGCACATTAAGAACTGACTCCTGTTGTACTGAAGGGACAGCAGGTTTGAGTAGATGGATCTCTGACCTGCTGTCCCCTCTTCAAGGGACAGGCTAACCCTATCCCAGGAAATGTTATAGGGAACTGTGGTTAATCTTGGCATTACATAGGGGCCAGGGTTTAAAAGAGACTCTCAGCCAGAAGGATAGTGAACTTGGAGTCACAAAGAAAACTAAACAGTGGTGTAAAAAATGGGAGGTTGAGAGGCGAGATACATTTGAGAGGTGTTGGAGATGGAAAACTAGGCTGTGGCATCATTGTTTGAAGGGGAACAAATTCTCTAGGAAGTTTGTTTGACAGAGGCTTTGTTAGTCGGCTTGGAAGGTGATTGTGTTTACTGTTTTTTCCCTTTGTTTTCCTACTTTGAGCTTGTTGCTTTGTTAACCCTTCTTGCATTTATTATTTGTGTAATAAACCTTCTTATTTTGGTTATTTGGTCTCATTGGAGTCTTTCCTTTGTTTGGGGAGGCAAAATAGGTACCATTTACTGTTAACACACTATATAATATGTTGATTGTATATTGCTTGTTTTTCATTATCATTTCTGGTGATCTGAGCATTACTTCATTCTTAATTTTCAAACCATATGCATATGGATGGAAATTTTATCGTATGCATTGCTTTGATTTTAGCAAATGGACACCTCAATGGCAGATGACATTTTGTTTACAAAACTAATGCTATATCCTTCAAGTGAAAAGGAGGAAACAAAAAGTGAAGAGCAAGAAGACCTGAACTCTGCCCTGGAAATTGCAAGAAAGAAGGTGAGGGTTCTGTTTGAAATTCCTGTTTGTTTCTTCAAATCACTCCTATGCTTCTTGAATTTGCAGTGTGAAACACCTTTTCTATGTGTCACCTTGACCTAGAACTGAACAACTAAGAGATCAAAATATTAAAAGTATGTATTATACTAAAACACAAAGGTAACGGTGATGATTTACTGCAAAAGTACAGAGCAAGGACCAAAGTTACAAACTCCCCACAAGGAAGGAAGGAAGGAAGGATAGACAGATAGATACTGTACCAGTACCCATTGCAATGTTCAACTCAATTAATTCCTAAATAGTGCATCGAGTATAGATTCATATCACTAATACGTGTTGATAAATATAATACAATAATAGTAAAGTCCTACACTATACAACATTAAATCCATATTAAGTTAAACATACAATAAAGCAGAACAGAATCACAATAGTCAAGCATAGCAAAATCATGCCAATATAAAGTAGTGTTAATATAAAAAGTGAAGTTTATCCAGGTGATAAAAGAGAAAGGGGCAATAAAAACTCCAATTAAAGGTATTCCTGTAAAACATTAGAATATTACAAATGTTTTGAGAAGAACAGATCATTCAGCCCAACAAAGCTTGTCAATCGTATCCACGTAATTTCTCCAAAATAACATCAAGTCGAATTTTGTGTTCCCCTCAAATCTTACTCTGTACCACAGGGGTGGAAAACTCCAGTCCTGGAGTGTTGCAGTGGCTGCAGGTTTTCATTCTAACCATCTTCTTCATTAGTTTTTACTGCTAATTAACTTCATTTGCCTTAATTTTAATTAACTTGATTCAGGCCCCTTAGTTCGCTCTTTTTCTTTAATTAGCTACCAAACAATAATGAGACACAAAACAAAGTGCCACATGACCAGCTCACCTGTGCCCATCACACAATATCTGAAAATAATGAAAGGTGAAGGCCTCAGTAAGGTTTATCTCTCAGGTCTCCAAAACATTTTGACAATGTTCTTAGAAAAAACAGAAAATTAAAAGTTATGGAAATGTCTGCTGTATCAGAATGAGAGCAGCAACAAGCCACAGAATTAAATAACGAGATTAATTAACAGCAAGAATTGGCTTCTCATTAAGAAACTGGTTGAAGTGAAATTAGTTGGGAGTTTGAAACCCCAATTTAGCTGGTCAACTGTTGACTTGTTTCACATTTGATTTCTGTTTGGCTGTCATTTAATTGAGAAAATAATTAATTCAAAGCATTGAATCCTTAAAAACAGGCATATTAAAATGAAGGGAAAAAGAAGTTAATTAGCAGTGAAAACTGGTCACTGATTAGGAAAAGGGTTAGAATGAAGACCTGCAGCCACTGCGAAATTCCAGGACTGGAGTTTGCCACCCCTGCTCCACCATTTTGTGAAATTAACCCTAACAAGTTTCCAACTGTTCCAAGTTCCAACTGTTCCAACCCTGTGTTCTTGTTGAAATCATTTTAAATGAATGGCCTGAATTTGTCATACCAATTTTTTTTTAAATAAAATCATTCATGTCACCTGTTAATATCAATTTTCTTAAACTGAAAATGTTCAACTCATGTAATCTTTCCTCATACTATGTACAATACCATGTAGTCCTGGAATCAATTAATGAACTAATTCAGATAACCAACAATGACTTTCTTTGCAATTTTGATCTTTATCTTCCAGTTGACTGAATTCTATTGCGTTGTGTTGGCTAGTGTTTCATTTGCTTTAATATCCTTCATTCACCTTTCAAGCCAGTCAATCATTTTCATAACTATGGTCAATCAAATGTCTTAATCTTCTTTTTATATAACTGGCAGCCTTCTACACATGTCATACATTTGTTACATTTTTCATCAACCTCAATTTCTTCAGTGCCCTCTGTGTCCAGATATTATAAGCTTCTGCTTTGCCGTTTCTTGGTATCCTCCAGATGGCAGAAAGATTTGACCATGAGTTGGTGATATTCTAGTAATGTTCTGCTTTTTTGTGCTTTATTTATTTATTTACATTCCCAGGACATCATCAAAATCTACCCCAACATTTTCAGACTTTGTTTGCAGAATGCACAATGTGACAAAGTGTAGGTTGTGCTTGACAAGTAACAATTTAAAATACCTCATTACATTTTGAAAACAGGACATTCTTGTGCATTTATTTTCCTTATTTCAACTAAAAGGGCCTTCCATCCTAAGACATGGAATGATGGTTCCAGTGCAATGCTTGGAGCAGCCTCACATGCAGACACGGAGTAGATGCCAGCAGAATCTCTTTCAAGAAAGAAACCAGCCCCCTACAGGGCACCAAGTCCATGTCTGGGCACCCTGTATAGGCACTAACAATCAGTCATAAAATGCCAGTTTACAGTTACCAGTTAACATAATCTGAATGTCTTTGGGATGAGTTAAGGACGCTGGAGGACCCTGACAAAAACACTAGGGTACAAGGGTGAAATCGGCACCTTGCTGTTGTGTTAAATTTCCACAGCAGTATTTCTTATTATATACTGGACATATTACACAACTTGTATTTATTTTTTCAATAGATACGTGTTGTTGATTGCTGAATTTCCATCAGATTTTTCCATCATATGTTACGAGGGTTGCATTTGTTGAGATTCTCTTCATGTTGCTTTAAATTTTCTGGAATCAGTATTACTTTTTTTACCTTTTTTTATTGTTGCATTTCAGATTGTGGCCAAAGAAAGAGAGGTAATAGAATGGCAAAGAAAATACGAAGAGAGTAGAACTGAAGTTGATGAAATGAGGTAACCAGTTTAATGAACAAATTCTAATAATATAATTAATATAATTTTTCTAGTCACTTTTAACATTATAGAGCTGGAGTCTCCCAGAATGATTGGGCAAACTGATAGCATGATTAATCTATATATTAGCCACCCTGATCTATAAACTGATGTATTTCCTTTAATGGGTCAAGAAGTTTCAAAGTCCATCCTAAAAGCATTTGCAGCAAAGCAGGAACCAATCATTCTATTACTCACACCAAGCGTTATATTCAAGGAAAATTTCTTACCTGAAAAAAACAGCAACTGAACATGGGAACAATGTGCAAATTCTGCTCAGGTAGTGATGTGAGTTAACAGTGCTAACCACTTTAAAAATATGCCGCCTCATTGTGAATCACTCGATCTCTGTTTTATATAACAACATTAACAGAATCAACATCCCAAGGCACTTTGAAACAATACAAAATTACAGATGAGTACAATGCAAAACAAAAAAAGTAAGAAATGTATCGCTGGCTAAAATCTGGACAACCATCTGACAGACTTTCAGCATCAGTTGTTTAAAAACAGCCATATAAATCCAGGAAGGATACAGTATAAATCTAAAAAGCAGTACTAAAGATGATACATCAGTGAAAAAAGGAGATAAATAGGTCAAGAAAAGTTACAAAGAACACATACACCAGGATGCAAGGTAACAGAAAAGGGCAAATTGAGTAATTTTGGTCGGAGTTGCCATGGGTTTAGTATCATACTGTGAGGTGGTGACAATATTCCCATTATTAATAGTTGTGATCATGCACCTTTCAAGAATACATGTAAGAATACATGTGAACTGACATTTGAGCTTGAGTTTTTAACTCATTGACAGCCACATGTAAGTCGAATGCTTTTTTTTTCCCATTTGGTTATATTCTTGAATAAAAGCGCACATGTTTATTTGATATTTGGACTTCACACATCATACACTTCTTGTCATTATTAGTATAACATTGAAAACGTTTCTGCTTTAGTATGTGTTCAGCATTTCTTGCATTTCTTACACTTACCTAGATCTTTGTAGACACGGAACACACATGAAATGCATGTATTCCAAATAACGATATACTGTATAATATACGCTATACAACTCCAGGCACATCACACACAGATAAGGAGCCTTAGCTTGAGCTGAGAGAACTTTTTGCCCGCAAGCTGAGCTCCATCGAGGGGGGTATTGGGTGGAATGGGACAGCAGGCTGCTTGCTGCTTGTGCTGATCAACGCATTTACAAAACAAAAGACGCTGATGGAGAGGTGCAAGGGGATTTAAGGTGGGCGGGATTACAAGTTTTTTTGTAGGCTTCAGGAATTCTAGTGTTAAGTGATGGCACCAACCCCTGACTCAGAGTGGAATTACCATTTGATGAGCTCTGAAGTTGTCTCCGAAGCACACGTGTGTGACAATATATAAAACGAATGTGAGCAATAACCACATGCTGGAATTAGTTACCTCAGAATGTTAAGACTTGTGTTCAAAAAGGACTTGATAGAAACAGAAGAATTACTGATCGTTAGCAACTCGACTCTATTGGCTGTCAGTTGCACTATTTAAATTCTAAGCTAATATACAGTATAAGTACTTTTAAATGGATTTGTGGGATTTTCCTATACTTTCTTGCTTCACGTCTGGAGATTCCACAATGTTAAGACATGTTGTAAAGTAATCTTGAATGGGCAATCTGAAGTACGTGTTTTAGCTGCAACATGGTGTCCTCAAATTCAGTACATTTTCTTTGTTGTATTTATTTCTTTTTTATTCACAACAGTTTAAAGCTTTACTCATTATTTTTTTTTTTTTGCTTTTCACAGAAAAATAGTGGCTGAGTATGAGAAAACCATTGCACAAATGATAGGTAAGCATTCCAGTATGGAATTCAACATACCTGACACTTTAAAAAATATTGATTATCATTTTTTTTTTCTGTTTGTTTTACTAGATTAATTTTTCAAAAGGTTGTATTACTTGTATTACCGAGGACCCCCACTGGGACAAGATTATAAACTACTAGCAAATTGTTATCTACTATATCTATAATGTAGCATGAAATCTTAAACAATATCTCGGGTGAAAAAAACAAAAATTTTGCCATCAAATTATTTTTCTATAGATTATGGATCTTAGATAAATTATGGAGTTTGTGTAAATTAATAGCACTGTAGTTGCCAAGGTTTTAAAATGGTAATGCCCTATTTAATAACATCAAGTTAACAATGATCAAATCAAGAAAAAGGGTATACCATGAAACACAGTGAACCTAGCGCAACATCATTTAAAGAAAGTATTGCATAAGTTCTTTAAAAGCATGTGTCTACATACTGTATGTACTGTATATGTTGTTTATTTCTGGTAGGTTCATCTCCAAAAAGGATGCATAAGTACTGTAAGTCAGTTGATAAATTTTTTTTACTTCACACTTTTCATGGCCACAACATTACATGGCACTTTACAAGGCAGGTGTTCACAGGTCAAAAATACAATCGCTGCATCGCTGCTGTGCTATTGTTACAAGTTTGTGACGTTCATTTCCTGCATAGTGATGCACTGTCAGGTAAATAGCTGGGCATTTAACTGAGTGCTCACCCTGAGTGTGCTGATTAAGGTTCATTAGTCTTGATTTACCTTCTCTGTCTAGCTCAGGTTGATTCCTATACTTTTCCACCGAAAGCCCTGAAAGAATTTGGTGTACAGTACTAATAACCACAAAAAGTCCTTGTACTCCTGGATAGTACTGCTGCTTGGTCAGACCTGATGTCCTCTACTGTATATGGGAAGATGTTTGGGGCCTATATGCCCATTGTTTCATAATTTCTCTTGCACTGTTTTTCTTTCCTTGTTCGTCCCTTGCATCTTGACAGATGAGAGTTTTCGTGATTATTATTATTAGTATATTACTATTCAATCTGAATTGATATATAGGAAAAAGGCAAAATCTTGCTCTTTGTAGTATAATTCTTTTAAAACACTTTGAACTGCATTTAGAATATGAAATGTGCTACATAAATGGATGTATTATTAGATTTAGCATTAGCAGTCAACGTTGTTGCATCAATTTTATTCTGCTTATTTGCACGATGAAACATGCTATAATCTATAGATACTGTATGGTATAGTTAGGGTGGCAAAAATGCCTCTTTTTTTCTTGGTTACCTTATTTAGTTCCTGAGCAGTGTGTTTTAAAACTATATATCTAACTTTTAACATAACTGAAGAGATGACAGGAACAAGAGTTTAGCTAACATTAGAACTATGTGTATCAGGATAAGTGTAATTAAAGGGGACCCATAATAAGAAATTCTAAATATTTTGTCCATTTTTCACACTTTATGGGACACAGTGCTATGGCCTTTTATCATATTCAGCTAGCTTCTCTTATATTGGAAGTAAGGCTTCATAATAGATGAATGGTATAGCTTTAACAGAAATTCAAAATATTGTTTTTGTTAAGTTTATGTTAAGCTCAGTTGACTTAAAATAAATCACCTGTGAAAAATGCTATATTATTTAATAATATCACCATCCCTAAAGTGGAAAATCATAAACTACATGTGAAAAATGCTATATTATTTAATAATATCACCATTCCTAAAGTGGAAAATTTTTTGCACCAAGAACAGATGTCAGTGATAATTATAATTCTACTATAACAATATTCAGCTGCCCATGTTATTTTATTTTAGACAAGCCCTGTCTAATGTTGATGTGTCATTCCATCCATGGCTGGTTCTTTTCTTCCACCCGCTGTTGCCAGCTCCCCATAACCCTGACCTAAAAGAGTACATGCAGAAAATCGATGGATGGAGTGTTGCTTAGCATTGTCATTCTTTCGAATTATATTGTACGTGATATGGATGTACAGTATATGGCATGATACCTTGTATTGGGAAAAAAATCAGTCAAAAATAATCAATTTATCTTAATTCTATATAGTGCTTTGACACAGAGATCAATATCATAAGACACTTTATAAAGCACAATTAACACAATCTTTTATTTTTAAATATGTAGAACACATATAGCACATTCAAATTACTTTTTTAATATATAAGAATACTATTCCATGATTCCACTCTAGCAATGATTATAGTATTATTGCTTTTGAAATTTTGTTTGGTTTTTTTTTTTTGCCTTTTGCATGCCTGCTTTTTTAGTTTAACATTTTTAGAATTGTTACAGAAAGAATTAAAGAAAAAGTCAAATTCTTTTTTTTTCTTTAAAAAACATCACTTTTTAAGACTTTTTCTTTCCTCCTTAATACGATATATATTTTGCTTTTGTGTTTTTTTCTTCCTACATTTTGATGAAATCAGGCTTTTCTGGTAAGTAACATTTTTATACAGCCTCATATTTGGCTGAAAGTTTTCATCCATTCTGGTACTTGTCACTTTTTGTCCTTTTATTTTTTGCAAAGTTATTGTTTCATATTTTCATTTTTATGAGCATTTGTATATTTCACACCTGTTCACTTTTATTATATTCAATACTGTATATGTTTACAGCATAGCAGTTTACTTGATATAATATCAGAAATACATTATCTGTTAGAAATGTTTGATGGCAGTATGGAGAATTCATCTATATAACTTCTGTAGACACGTTCTTCTTACTTTAATTTGTGCATGCATATCACCGTGTGTATTAATATATAACTTACAAGACACATTAGTCATACTATATACAGCACATTACTGATATAAAGTAAGCATTGAACTTAATACGTTTATGCAACTTTCTTAGGACAATATAGTGAGTTGTTCCTTATAGGGAAATAAAGAACAGCACACAGTCTGCCTCACTCATTCTTTTTCACAGTACTCTGATGGGTCATATCAAAAACGCGCTGGTCTAAATAAACTGCTACCATTAGTCTGCCTGGAATAAAGGAGGAAGTGTTTGTTTAAACAGCAGTGCATTTTTGGGGAATATATTGCAGAGAATATTTAAAAAATGTGAAAAATGCTATATGTGTGAGAGGTGAAGAAATAATGGCTCATGTTATGTAGCACTTGTCTTTTCTTAAATGGCCTTAATTTTTAGATAATACATATTTATGTGTTACTTTTTCATCCTGTGATCTAACAGCATGTTACGTTACCTCAATACATCCATATCATAACATTATAAATACTTACAGAGCAGTTGTTTTGGATTGTGAATATCATCCCTCCATCCATCCACTTTCTGTTTCCCATTTAGGGTGATGATTGCTTTGGTAATGGCAAGTGCACACTGTAGTGGAATTACATGCAAGGAGGTCTCCAGACATTGTGCAAATCTTATTTTACTTACCTTCAGTCTAGATATTGTTATTCTCAAATGAACAGGACCTGCACTGCAGTCTTGCAACCCTAACAATTAAACGTGTAATCCCCAGGACTGTTGTTTAAATACCAGTAAATAGGGTTATACTGTTTACTCTTAAATCATGTTAGCAATATTATCGACATAGAAATAAATATTTCAAGCCTTCAATTTGATGATCTTAACAATCTCAGAATATTTCAAATTCGGATACTTTCCTCAACTGGAAGTAAGATGTTCATTAAACCGTACTTTTAAAAAGTATTCAAAATGATGTGCATAAAAGATGAAAATGCTCTATTTTGTAAAATGTTTCTCTTTGAAGTAACTGTTTTTTTAACTTAAATCAAGTCAAATTTGGTCAGTTCTTTAGGGGGCTGTAGCATTACACATAAGAGAAATTCAGAGAAAAACAGTATGGCAGATTTTGGTGTTTTTGTTTTTAGTTGTTTGGTTTGTAAAGATAAGCAAATGTAATATTTTGAAGTAAGGACAGGTTATTGACCTTACTAGATAATTCAACTCAATTAAAAGACTAATTGTCATCAACTTTATGAATACTTTGGTTAACAATAAGAGCTGTTTTGGATAAGCAGACACATTGTACAGGCACAAAATGTTCTGCTCAGGTCAGTGTATAGTAAAATGGAATTCTTACTATCATGTCACAATCAGAAGATATTCTCAAAAATGTACAGAAAATGAGTTCTCAATTTTTATCAGCTTGGAATTGTTTGCAGAATCATTTCTAAAACTCTTGGTCCCCACCAAATCACCATTACAGTCATGTTACCAAAATGGGGAAAGTTTTGGATGGTAGCCAACCAATATATCCTTACATACTTGGAAAATAAGAAATATTGGGAACAACAGAGAAGACGAAAGATGACGACAAACATAAATTCTGGAGAAAAAACTCATAAGTCAAAGCTTACTGAATGTTATAACAACATGTAGACACAAGTGTTATGACAGGCATGGAAGACTGTAGTAATTTATGAATTGACCGATCAAATTAAACTGTAATGATACAGCTTTTTGCAGTGCTGATTTGTTGCATGGGCTGTGAAAAAAATGAAGAAAACATTATACATCAAAGCTGCTGTCAGATCATTTGAAAGCCCATAGAGCTATGGGCCGACCTACCTCATTGAAATTACAGTGTATGACAGCACACTCTAGTGTACAAACATTACATTCAGCAAGTTGAACAGGGACTAATGTGTTTACAGGTTTATGAATAAGAAGAATAATTTTGAAATCTGTTGTAAATTTAACTTTATTCCACCAGATGGAGTTATGTTATCATAGTTCTTGCACTCCTACTGTACCTTAATTTCCATTGCTTCTGCATTATAAATTAGTGGTTGAGTAGATAGGGAAGGATTTGCCGGATAGCAAGTCATAACAATGATGAATGTCCTTGTGATATGAAGGTATTATTACTTGTTTACATTTGTCATAAAAAATTAGTATTGTACTTGGAGAAGGATTCTTCACAGTAGGACATCTACGGACCCCAAGCTAAGGGTGTACTCATGTGTATCAATGATGAAATAATCTCTTTATGTGCAATTTATTGATATGTTAGTAATATATTTTTGGGCTGTCTGGGGTAAACATATTTTTGAAGGTCTGTCATTCTGTGGAATTTACCAATATTGTGCACTTTTGCTGTTTTGTGGCAATTTCTGTTTAAAGAAAGTGTCTGAAAAATCTAAGAAAAATTGGAATGACATTACCTGTGTTTGTTTAACAGAAAATGAGCAGCAAGAAAAATCATTTTCTCATCACACCATCCAACAGTTAATTTTGGAAAAGAGCAAGCCTTGTCAGATCTTAACTCTGTGGAGAAGTCTCTTGCTGAACTTTTTAGAAGATATGAAAAGATGAAACAAGTTTTAGACGACTTTCGAAAGGTATCTTATATGAAGACATAAATAACATGTAAAAATATTTTTGACTGTGGTAATTGTTTGGTTATTTCTATTCTGCTTTTAAAGAGACCATTTGAATTGTAATATACTGTACTTATACTATACAATTTTCTAATTCTCTTTCTTACCTTCAAACAAAACCATTGTGCTGCTAACATGAAACACATAGCTAAATACATTCACATGGAGGTGGGAACATTCTGGGGTTTATTTCTGTTGATATTTACCATTTTGCACTCACTTTTGCAAGTTTTTGGAATCAAGTAAAGTGATAAAGTCATCCAAATAAGATCCAGTCACCGTCTAAAGTGGTTTTAAACTTGTTGGATTGACAAAAATGTTATCGCAATGCCCTCCAATGATCTGCAGCATTACCAAATGAAAGGTCTAGGCTAATATAAAAATGCAATTAATTCAGATCAGGAGGAAGAGTTTGGGTTAGCGTCTGCCCCTAGGGCACTGTGGGTATGGCTGAGACTAGCCCTAGAGCAAATGCCAGTCATCACTGAGTCACCGAAAAACATATTTTGGGAACATTGAAAGGAAAACCAAAGGAAGTAACTGAAGAAAAGTCCACACAGACAGAAGAAGAACAGGCAAATATCATAGTCATTGATAATGCTCGGTATGAAGTGGCAATGCTGTTGTCAATTATCATTTTATCACTAGCAAACATGAGGTGAAGCCTTTTGATCTGTGATCTGCTCTTGCGTAGCTTTCAGCAGTGCTGCCAAGTACAAGGTTAAAACTGATAAAAACTAGCTGTGGCAGCAAGGCACTGCAGAGAACAGAAAACATCCAGACTTCAAGGTCCTGTTTATCAGTAACCTACAAGAAAATTGGAAACTATTCACTAATCATGTACTTGTATAATTAACTGTGTATTTAAGAAGTGAAATCAAAAGCAGTAATTCAGTTATTGCCTCCTTCTTCTTCACGGCTCCACACATGTTAAGGATAAAGGCTTCTCCTCCATCCTGGACGCATCTTTTGAATTTATCTTTGACATTGTCCATATCTAGTATATGTGATAAGAGGTTTTTTTTTCAGCTGGCCAGCATGGTGGCATAGTGGATGGCATTGTTTCTCCATAGCTATAGATATGTGGGTTCAAATCATTGCCTGGTGACTATGTGGAATTTGTAAGTATTTGTCATGAATGTGTAGGTATCTCTTTGTCAACTGGTTTCCAACCACATCCTAAAGATGTACAATTCTGGTTTATCAGTGGACTGTTGGGTGAATTTTTTATACCCTGCAGCCCTTATGTTTAATTACTTGGTTGAGACTTTTTTTGAGTAAAGATTGTTATTTTATCAAAATGTTAAAAAAATTTTAACTGAACTTATAGCATGTATTATGTGACTATTGTGCATAATACAGATATCCATCCATCCATTATCCAACCCGCTGAATCCGAACACAGGGGCACGGGGGTCTGCTGGAGCCAATCCCAGCCAACACAGGGCACAAGGCAGGAACCAATCCCGGGCAGGGTGCCAACCCACTGCAGGACACACACAAATACACCCACACACCAAGCACACACTAGGGGCCAATTTAGAATCGCCAATCCACCTAACCTTTATGTCTTTGGACTGTGGGAAGAAACCGGAGTGCCCGGAGGAAACCCACGCAGACACGGGGAGAACATGCAAACTCCATGCAGGGAGGGACCCGGGAAGCGAACCCAGGTCCCCAGGTCGCCCAACTGCAAGGCAGCAGCGCTACCCACTGCGCCACCGTGCCTCCCTAATACAGATATTGAACAGGGTATATGAAAAATGTGTAGTTTTCTTCAAGAAAATGCTGAGTAAAAGAAAAAAACATAATTTTTGAATTTGCACCTTAATTATCTGTGAGCTGATTTCCCAAGGGGCACTTGTTACAGTAGGACTAAAAATTTCCAATTTATGCATGTAGTGTGATGTTTACGGCTTCAAGGCTAAAACCACTCATTGTGCTTTTTCAGCTGAATTCAGTGATGAAGCAGTTTATTTGCTGATGTTATATTTTCAGTGAGGATGGAGAATCGGAACATTTGGACTTTCAGTAGTACAGTGTTTCATTGCAGAAACAAAAAAATATGTTCTAATCCAACCAGGCAAATGTCTATGACAAACATTTCCTTAACTAAACTTAAGGATGAGAGAGTTTACATTTCAGATAAATTATGTGACTAATGTTAGTTTCAACGTAAATTTGTGAATACAGTCAACCATCTGGTTTGAGATTATTTTAGATTAGATTAGATTAGATAAATGTTGTTAATCTCATGAAGACATACAGCAACAGAAAAACAAGGATATAGACTCACAGGCCAAATAATACAACACCCAATCAATCAACTGATAAATGTGTAAATAAAAATAAATGTGTATTGTGCAGATATTTCAAAATGAGCATAAAGAGTACATTGAGAGGAAGCATTGAATTGTCTGATAGCAGTGGGCAGAAAAGACCCCCAGAGGCGCTTCTTAGCACACTATGGTGGAATGAGACTGTGGCTAAAAGTGCTCTAGAGAGCGCCTCTTGCAGGGGTGGAGGGGATTATTTACTTTATATACAAAAAATTGAAACTTAATGGTCCTGCGGTGGGCTGGCGCCCTGCCTGGGATTTGTTCCTGCCTTGCGCCCTGTGTTGGCTGGGATTGGCTCCAGCAGACCCCCGTGGACCCTGTAGTTAGGATATAGTGGGTTGGACAATGAATGGATGGATGAAACTTAATGTTATAATTACTCAATCTTGCAACATTACAGTAGCAAATTTACCATTTTGTTTTCCTACTTTTTCATCTGGCAGAATGAAGATATATTGAAGAAATGTGCACAAGAGTATCTTACACGAGTTAAGAAAGAAGAACAGAGATATCATGCTCTCAAAATACATGCAGAAGAAAAATTGGAGAAGTAAGTAATTAGCTACGGATAAATACCAGGAATAAAATGAAAGTGTATATGTCTGTTATTGAGTTAAATGTTTGATGAGCAGCTTAACACGTAAATGACTAAGTCCTAAAATATGTAGCTTTCATTTTTTCCCTTTTGGTAGGGAAGTTACCTAAATAAGCATTTGCCCTTCATGATTCCAATCAGTATATTTATGAAAATCTAGAGGAACTCCTACAAGAAGTTAAAACCATTTTTGATTGGTGGCATTAGATTATTAAACACAAAGCAGAAAAATACATTGGGGACAATATTTTTTCTTTTGGAGAGCTGATGAAGGTTGGAATGAACCTGCATTAATATCTGTGTTTAGGGAATGGCTTTCAAAGGATATGAAAGACAAGATGGTGAGTAATGGTAACTCCCAGTAGCTTTCTTGGGGAGTCCTCAATTTGGATTGAAGGTACTTGGTTTGCAGAGTACAAAAGACAAAGACAATCTACCAAGCCACTCGTAGTAAAATCACCAAGACAATTCCACTCCTGTGGAGGTGGTAAAAAGATGTCCATCAGTTTAAAAGAAAGGAGATGATATATTATGGAGGGCCTCTGAGTTCATTGTAGGAGTTCCTGATATTGAGTATCTAGGTGGGCACATACAGTAAAATCCATTCAATTAATACTTTGAATGGTCCCAGTTTAAATTAGACACTTCACAGATGTGCAAACCTTAAAAGATTGGGAAGCTGCCAAAAACTGCATTAGTGCCCAACTTTGACCCTGTTTGAAGACCCAGATAATCCTAATAAAATTAAAATATAGAGCCCAATCTATTGTTGGTAATTCAAAAGTTAGGGAATAACTACAATACATAATCTATCCAGAGAGTTGGAGTTCCAGTTGCCTGTATTCTGTATGCTTAACATTTCACCCTCTCCTCACATTGCCTTTTTGCTCTGTTGGGACTTTACAACCTGAATATCAAGAGTTTAGTAAAGTCTTTAGTGCCACCACCCCATAATCCTGTTCATTATGAATTGCAGGACAGTTACTATCTCAGTCACAGCATTAACCAGGAAGTGATACCAGATATTTTCTTGGATCTCAGAAGTTCAAGAGGTGTTTGAGAATCTTAGTCTTTTTGTTATTATCCCAATTTTAAGAAATCCTGGATGAACTAATTCTTTAAATTTCAGGTCAACATGTTTAAAATAGGGTTTGAGGCCATCCTATCAAAGAGATTTGCGGATACCAGGAAACTGCACCCTAGGGTGAAACAAAAACAAATACAACCATTATTTCTGTAGCACATTTTCATACAAAGAAGGTAGCATAAAGTGCTTTACAAGATGTCAAGGAAGTAGCTACATTCAAAGTAGAACATATTTAAATTAAATAAGAATCATAATGAATATATATGCAAAACTTCTTTAAAATCTCTAAAGGTCTCTAAATGAGAGTCCAATGATAAGGTCAGAACGGTAAGGTAGACAGAAAAAATGAAAACAAACTTGTCTGCAAAGATTTCAGGCCAAAAGACTGCAAGCCCGTTGAGAGTATGATAATT
>NC_041395.2:109426370-109454972 GCF_900747795.2 Erpetoichthys calabaricus | reverse complement strand
AACAGCTTCCCATCCCTGAGTATTCATCCCGTTACTATTACAAGGACACACTAACTCACTCTTACAATCACTCACTAATATCAGTCCAGTTTAGAGTCTCCAGTCACCCTCGCATTGTTAGCTTGAACCCAGATTATAACCTATACAGAATAGATAGGCCAAATCCCAAAAGGACAGTGATCAAGGTGGACAGTTGTATCACCAATCACTGCATCAACCATTCCACCCAAACATTGCTTTGTCCTTTTGTACGTTTATGTTAGCAGCTCATGGAGCCCAAGGGAATGCAGAAAAGGGTTCAGGGATAACTGGGGAACTGTTAAATCAGTGATGATATTGATGATGATGATGATTGAGTTGCTACCTTGCTGAATGTGCTGACCTTAAAAGTGTTATATGATGGCTCCTCATTTAAAGCATTATTGTGGAACAATTGTCTCTCATGATAAACTTAACAAATTCTAACCAGACTGATAAATTTCTCTTCCATGAATATTTATCAACATAAGAACACAACTGTGAAATTTTGAAATATGGGGAACTACTTCTTTAATCTGGTAGATAACATTCAGTACTATTTAGTAGCCTAGCAAAAGTTACAAATTAAAGAAAGACTTGTGATATTCTTTCCTTTCCATTTTCATTAGCTAATACAAGTATGAAACACACCCGAGATTTAGGGTATATCCTTGACTCTGTTACAGAGTAAGTGGATTCACAACACAACCGGTTGATTAGATAGATCAGTTGATGGGAATGGGGATTGTAAGTCGTCTCAATGTGCTGCCTTAAGCACATTCAATGTGCTCTTCAGTAAACACAATGGCAGCTCTCATTTTAATCGATTGATGGTGGTAGATCTATTTTTTACCCACAAAAACCAATAGTTAAATTGAAACATCATGCTCTGACTTGACTACAACCCTAAACTTGGATGAAATTGGTATGGAAAACATTTGGATAGGTGCATGTAGTGGATTTAAATAATCATAAAAACATGGACAGTGGAAAGTGAAAATCTCTCTTCTGCCATAATAAAATTTCTACAGAGATTAATACTGGTTGAGATATTCTTAAAGTTTTTGTAATGCATGATATTTAAACTCCTTATTTTTATTAATACTGTTCTTGTTATTGTTGAATGATATGGCAGTACAATGATTAGTACTGAGACTTTGGCATCCTGGGTTTGAAACTCACACACACATGTTCCTCATATAGAGTTTGGTCATTCTCCCCTTAACTGTGTCAGTTTTCCTCTCACATCCCCAAGAATGCAGGTTACAATAAAGTCACTGGTCATTCCAAATTGGTCACTGTGTTATGGTAAGTGTTGGTATGTATGTAAGTGGACGTTGTAGTGGGTTGGGGCCTTGTCCAGGCTTTGCTCCCATTGCTGCCAACATAGGTTCCAGGCCCCTTTGACCCTGAACTAGATTAAGTGTGTTTGAAAATTATATATTAGTACTGTTTAACTGGAAGATGACTTTCCCTAAGGCAACTTGTGAGATTAGGATATTAACAGCAATTAAATTAATGTATTGTGATGGATAACACACATGTCGGGATGGGTTCCAATCCCTTTCCTGGCCGGGAGGCCATGGCACCGAGTGTGCAGAAAGAAGGGCAAGATGTTTCCTACCCTTGCCAGAAGACTAATAAAGCATGGCAGTTTGTGTGACTTTGGTTTGACCCGGAAATGCTTCCAATGGGCTTTGCCCAGCACAGGAAGCACTGCCAGGTCTAAGATAAGAGAGCCACTCAACCTCATCCAGGTAAGTTGGAATCAGGTGGAAGAGGACAAATCTCACCTGGAAGGAGTGGAGGTGAAGAAAGAGAGAGAGAAAGAGAATTGTGTTTTGCCACTATTACCATTCCACTATTATTATTGTTATGTTTGTGAGGTTGGGGTCTGGGGTTTGGGATACTGCACCGCCCCTTAGTGGTAACAGTATCCAAAGCTTAAAAAATGCACACAAGACAATGTAATTTTAAAACATTAAAATTAGTTTTAAGAACCCCCCACTAACCAACCCCAACCCCACCCCTCAACTATACCTCTACCTATTAATGTTTGAAACATAAGACCTACACCACTATGTACTCCCATAATTCCAAGGCACCACATGACCTTTCTAGGGCATTGACTGACATAAATAGAATGCTTCTAAGCCGGGTGTCAGCCAAGTCTTGTAATCCACTGCGGAAATGGCATGGTACTCAAAATGATGGAGTGCACCTGTAGGTGACACTTTCTGAGTGAGACTAAGAACTGAACTTTACTCTTTCCTGATCTGAGACTGTCCATGTTTTATTTTTAGAAGCCTTCTTCCTCTTTTTGAATGGAAATATGCATTCTATTTTCTAGTCATGACTCTGTGACAACATGTACAGAATGTATTTTATCTTGAAATATGTACAGTCTTCATCATTCTACCTACTTTGAAATATATACTCTATATAGATATACTCTCTCTCTCTCTGTGTATATATATATATATACTGTATATATAATATTTATTTAATGACTCTAACAATTAGTTAACCTTTCATTATTTTAGCCATACAGTATATTTTGTTCCTACATTTTTCCCTTAGAAGTAGCTTTGCACCTTGTTACTTATTAACTTGCACTTTGTTCACTGCATTTTATTTTATTTTATTATCATCATACCCTGATAGTTACCATTTCTGAAATTATAGATAACCAGCCAGCATTATTTATCTGTAATACATTTTTAGCTTTTGATCTCAAAGTGTTACCCTGTGATGGACTAACCTAACCTAAAGGGTTGGTTCATACCTTGCATCTGATGCTGGCACAGCAGACTGTGGAGGAAGGAGTGATGGATCTTAGGACTTTGGTCTTACTCTGTTTATACCTTATTTTGATGCAGTGCTGTGGTGATCGGTGAGGTGTTTGTAAATTGCTTCCATACACAAATGAGTATCTCCAGATAAATCTAATTTCCTTCCTCTGTACAGGCATATTATTGCTATAACTTCTCCTTTTAAATAACACAGCATTAATCATATTCTTAATTATATGACAAAAGAGTCAAAATTATTTATTTCAATTGCCCCTTTAAAATGTGCTATTTAATCATTTTATAGTGGAGCATGGTGAAGTAGTGGGCACCTCACAGCTCCACACTCTTTCAGATCACGCCCCAGGCACTGTCTTTCTGGGCTTTTTGTGTTTTCCCCATGTTTATGAGGGCCATTTTCTGAGTTTTCTGGTATCAGCCCACATGCCAAAGACATTCAGGTTAAGTTAATTAGAAACTCTTACCTGACCCTGTAAGAGTGTACCCAATATTAGACTGGCATTTCATTCTAATGTAGGAAACACCAGTCTAATATGGGGCATGTGACATGCTGCTGGGACAGGCTCAACAAGATTAAATGAGTCCATGATGGATCATTTTCTGTCCTCCTCTAATTTGTTTAGCTTCCATTGGTACACCTTATATTTTTTTATTTTATTCTTAATGGTTATTTGATCCATGTTCTAGTTTAGTTCCCTATATTTTCTTTGATTAGATTTGATGAGGGTTGACATCTACAGGTAATTTCAAAGACTACATTATTTCATAATGTGCTCTAGTGTGAATCTTTTATTTAGCAGCTCAGTGACTCTAATCTCAAATACTCTTAACTTGATTGATGGAATATCTATACAGACCTCTTCCCTTTTGGACTCATAATAAATTGATGAGTAAGCAGTCTATAGCTATTAGTGTCATTTCTACTTCTACAGCCATCCTTCTGGCAGGAATTGCACAGTCAATACTGAAAGAGCTGACGTGACCAATAATATTGGTGAAACCATGTTAACTTTGTTAGTTTGTCATCTTGAATGTTGTTTCCTATTATCTTGATTCAGACAGTCCATTTCATTTTTGGGTTACCTAATAAATACTGAACTTGTTCAGAATATTTGAATGAATATTTCGGCAGCCTTTAGGATTTATATAATAAACCTCTGTTTTGTCATACCTGCAAGGGAATAAAAGGATTTCATGATTTTCAACTAGCACACGTCTTAAATGTTTTGTATTAGTGTTAAGTGCAACACTGGTCAGATATTTTAACTGTGAAGGAATCAATTAAAAATTGGAACTGATCTGGGAAAATAGTGATAAATCAGAAATTTCAGAAGCATTTCGCCACTTTTCATTCCATTCGTTAATTTGTTTTAGGAGTTCAGATTCAGAGGAGCATTTGAGACACCAGAATCAACTACACCTGTGAAAGCACCACCCTCCACACAACCAGATCTACATCTACAAATACAACCTGAAACCACTGGTAAGAAAGAAACTGTTTTTAATATATAATAAATTTAAGATTCAATGATGAGACTTGATGAAGTATTCTTTTATCCATATACCCTTTTCAGCCCTTCTCACCTTTCTGTCTTTGATGTCATCATCAGTGTCCTCTTCTCAGCAGTTCCTGGTCATTGCTCTTGCCACTGGCAATTCATGCATCCTAACACTTATGCTGATTATTTGCTTGGCGTGTTTCAACTGAAACAGTCTGCACTTTTATATTAAGTATTAGGCCCCTGGACTTGATTTAAGCCATGCTCCACTACTTGTTTGCTGGCTTGAATGTATTATTATTCAAGTATATAAATAGAGAAGCAGAAGTTTAGTACTATAATTGACAAAAAAAAAATTTTTATTCCAAAAACCTAATTTAATAAAGCTAACAAGTTTAGTAACTGCTAAAGTAGGTCCTTGTCTCCACTGAACGTCTTTAAATAATACATCCCTTCTCCATACAATTCTGCTAAGTGCATTCGGCTTCCAGGCATACCCGAAATGTGTATTCTTTATAGTCTCTGTTGACAAGGAAGCTGGACATTTTATTAAAATAGAAATGATACAGCATTTTGTAGTTTGAAGCTACAATACTGTTTTAGGACATGGTCTGAAATGCTAGTTTCTGTGAGTACTAAATGATCTCTCAGCAATTTACTGTATTTAGATATATGTTTAGAGTTACCTTACTTCTTAATATTTTCTTTCATAAAAGGATGGGAAGTGATAATGTGACACATTCCATTACAGCAAGATCTATAAATAGTATTGGGGCATTAGTGTCTTATTTATTACTTGTTTCATGTTCAAAACATATTTTATGAAACATCCTAGAAAATGCAAGCTTCTTCCAAAGTCCCTAATAACACAATTAGCCTTTAGGATGCAGTAGTGCAAAATATTGACATTTCATGATAAAACATTTCTGTACAGCAAACCTGCAGTAGTAGTACTAAAAAAATGTCACACATACAGAGTACAGTGAAATTCTTAATTATGAAACCTCAAGTTTCATGGAATGCTGTTGAAGCATACTATCCATCCATCCATTATCCAACCCGCTATATCTTAACTACAGGGTCACGGGGGTCTGCTGGAGCCAATCCCAACCAACACAGGGCGCAAGGAAGGAAACAAACCCCAGGCAGGGCGCCAGCCCACCGCTAGGGCACACACACACATCCACACCCACACACCAAGCACACACTAGGGACAATTTAGAATCGCCAATGCACCTAACCTGCATGTCCTTGGAAACCCACGCAGGCACGGGGAGAACATGCAAACTCCACGTAGGGAGGACCCTGGAAGCTAACCCAGGTCTCCTAACTGCGAGGCAGCAGCGCCACCATGCCGCCCTGAAGCATACTATTGGACTTAATTTTCTTTAATTTTGTTGTGTTCTGTTACAATGTTTTATATTCAAATAAAAGAAATTAAAAGAAAAATTCTCAAGTAATATGTAACACTTCTCCTTTATCCCACACCATTATAAACAAGAAGGATGCTGAGTAGGAATTCATGCTTTGTCAGGCTGTGTGTTTAGCTGCAGATAAACAGAACAGATGTTATACCTCAAAAGGGGCAAATGGTGTCCATCTCTGCCTTCCCCTTCCAACTTCTGACAGCGGGGACACCTTTACACTTATATTTACTTCAATAAGCTATTCATGCAAAAGGGCAGAAAATAACATTTATAAACTCAAATCTATATATAATGTTTGTGAAGCTCTGATACTGGAGGAAGAACAAAGAAAAAGCTCACAAAAGCAGAATGCAACTTCTAAAAGTGAAGAGCTGCATGGCTTCCAATGTGTATCCTTATTGTTAGACCAAATAAAAAAAACAGACTTTGTTTTGCCCTGACTTTGACACTTGAAATAAATGGAATGTGCACAGTAGAAGTTCTTAAATAGCTTCTTATTTATTATTTATTTTCCTTTTATCTTCAACTTTACTTAGTCATCAAAGCCAAATAGATTTTGCTGTCAGTCTAAATGGTCTTTTTTTTCTCTGCACCTATCACACCTTTCTGCAAGTGGCAGATCTTTCTTCTTTTAGTATATCAGTAAAAAGAGTTTGTACTTTCCAAAAACTGCCTTTTGTTTCAAATAACTTTGACCATTAAAAAATAAATAACAATTCTTCTGGAATGAGATTATAGCTTGTTTACTTCCAAAAAAAGTTGTCAATTAGTTTTAGAAATACAGCTTCTGTTGTCAGGTGTTACAACCTTGGAAATAGTGAATTCTTGTTAGGTGCAGTTTTACCCAATGAGATCCAGTTGGAGTAATGCCTGATCACGTCAAAGCAAAGGCCACACCTTATCAGTTTTATGTGCTTTCCACCTTGAATGTCATGAGAAGTAAAATAGAAGGCCATTGGAATACCACAGGCACACTGCAAGAGGTGGTCACACAAGAGGCTCCAAGACTGCAAGACAACTGCTGTTAATGTCCAGCATTGTAAAACTGGCTAAAATACAGGAAACAAACGGTACGAGGAACATTGTTGATGTTAAAAGTGGTGTCCCCTTGGGGTCCGTGCTGGAACTGCCCAGAATCACCCAAATCATTGAAGACCTACTTAAATATAGAATACAGGCTTGGTCATATTTATGGCAGATGAAATTTAATGTATGTATATGTAAGGTATTACATGTAGGAAGTAGAAATGTTTGATTTGTGTTAGACTGAATGCACAATGAGAGGTCTGAAACTTGAATGTACCCCTTATACAAAGGACCTTGGAGTCATAATGAAGTCGTCACTATCAACATACTGTATATTAGTTTATATAGCACTCATGATGTGTGGAGTACAAAGTTAAATGTGTTTAAGCTTTACAACTTACCTGTCAGGCCTCACCTGGAGTACTGTGTGCAGGTTTGAACTCGGGGCTACTAAAGAGTGAGAGTACGGAGTAAAGTGACTTTGCTGATTCTGGTACTGAGAGGTATGAGCCATAAGGAAAGACTGAATTTTAATTTAAGCAAAAGGATGTTAAGAGGTGACATGATTTACTTTTTAAAATTTTGAAAGGAATTAGTACAGTGGATTCAGGCTGTTACTTTACAGCGGATTTGACAAGAACAAGGGGGACACAGTTGGAAAACTGTTAAGGGGAATTTTTTTATGTAAACATTACAATGTCTTTCTTCATAGAGAGAACCATAGATACATGGAATATATTACCAAGTAGTGTAGTAGAGAATGGTAAGAATCTCGACTTCATAATATTTTGGAAAAATTAGGTGGATAGAATTTATTGGGCTGAATGGCCTGTTCTTGCCAGTTTGTTTCTAATGGTTCAATGTCCTAATTTCATGCATATGCCTTGTAATGTTTTGTCAGTCCCGATATTACTTTAGACTTATACTGAGGCTTAAAAGCATATTGGAGTTGTGAACCTATGTATAGTGATAGATAGATACGGTGCATCCAGAAAGTATTCACAGCGCATCACTTTTTCCACATTTTGTTATGTTACAGCCTTATTCCAAAATGGATTAAATTAATTTTTTTCCTCAGAATGCTACACACAACACCCCATAATGACAACGTGAAAAAAGTTTACTTGAGGTTTTTGCAAATTTATTAAAAATAAAAAAATTGAGAAAGCACATGTACATAAGTATTCACAGCCTTTGCCGTGAAGCTCGAAATTGAGCTCAGGTGCTCAGGGTCCTGTTTCCCATGATCATCCTTGAGATGTTTCTGCAGCTTAATTAGAGTCCACCTGTGGTAAATTCAGTTGACTGGACATGATTTGGAAAGGCACACACCTGTCTATATAAGGTCCCACAGTTGACAGTTCATGTCAGAGCACAAACCAAGCATGAAGTCAAAGGAATTGTCTGTAGACCTCCCAGACAGGATTGTCTCGAGGCACAAATCTGGGGAAGGTTACAGAAAAATTTCTGCTGCTTTGAAGGTCCCAATGAGCACAGTGGCCTCCATCATCCGTAAGTGGAAGAAGTTCGAAACCACCAGGACTCTTCCTAGAGCTGTCTGGGCATCTAAACTGAGCGATCGGGGGAGAAGGGTCTTAGTCAGGGAGGTGACCAAGAACCCGATGGTCACTCTGTCAGAGCTCCAGATGTCCTCTGTGGAGAGAGGAGAACCTTCCAGAAAGACAACCATCTCTGCAGCAATCCACCAATCAGGCCTGTATGGTAGAGTGGCCAGACGGAAGCCACTCCTTAGTAAAAGGCACATGGCAGCCCGCCTGGAGTTTGCCAAAAGGCACCTGAAGGACTCTCAGACCATGAGAAAGAAAATCCTCTGGTCTGATGAGATAAAGATTGAACTCTTTGGTGTGAATGCCAGGTGTCACGTTTGGAGGAAACCTGGCACCATCCCTACAGTGAAGCATGGTGGTGGCAGCATCATGCTGTGGGGATGTTTTTCAGCGGCAGGAACTGGGAGACTATTCAGGATAAATGGAAAGATGACTGCAGCAATGTACAGAGACATCCTGGATAAAAACCTGCTCCAGAGCGCTCTTGACCTCCGACTGGGGCGACGGTTCATCTTTCAGCAGGACAACGACCCTAAGCACACAGCCAAGATATCAAAGGAGTGGCTTCAGGACAACTCTGTGAATGTCCTTGAGTGGCCCAGCCAGAGCCCAGACTTGAATCCGATTGAACATCTCTGGAGAGATCTTAAAATGGCTGTGCACCGATGCTTCCCATCTAACCTGATGGAGCTTGAGAGGTGCTGCAAAGAGGAATGGGCGAAACTGGCCAAGGATAGGTGTGCCAAGCTTGTGGCATCATATTCAACAAGACTTGAGGCTGTAATTGCTGCCAAAGGTGCATCGACAAAGTATTGAGCAAAGGCTGTGAATACTTATGTACATGTGATTTCTCAGTTTTTTTATTTTTAATAAATTTGCAAAAACCTCAAGTAAACTTTTTTCACGTTGTCATTATGGGGTGTTGTGTGCAGAATTCTGAGGAAAAAAATGAATTTAATCCATTTTGGAATAAGGCTGTAACATAACAAAATGTGGAAAAAGTGATGCACTGTGAATACTTTCTGGATGCACTGTAGATACTTTATTAATCCCAAGGGTACTAGGGTGTTGTACCGTGTTAACCAATATGAATGTAGAGAAAAGCCAAGCAAAATGACACCTTTTATTGGCTAACTAAAAAGATTATAATATGCAAGCTGTCCAACTCATCTTGCCTGAAGAAGGGGCCTGAGTTGCCTCGAAAGCTTGCATATTGTAATCTTTTTAGTTAGCCAATAAAAGGTGTCATTTTGCTTGGCTTTTCTCTTTAATCCCAAGGGGAAATTCACATAATTCACAGTTATGCGTTATTGTTAATATTTTATATTTCAACACAAGCATTTTTAAGGTATAATTGTTTGCTAAAACTATAATTACTGTATTATTTTGTGTACTGTATGTGAGACATGGTCAGCAAAATAAGCCCAGCTTGATTTTGATCTTTTAAATCTCCAATAACATACTGGTCATTAAAATAAATATTGTGGTTGATATACAATACATTCTAATATAATGCTTTAAAATATTGCAGTACTCGTGATAATCCTGCATGGAGCTAATCTACCATTAGGGCATTCTGGGTTAATACCCAGGGTCTTGTGACAACAAGTGGCCTTTTTACCAATTAAAACACCCGCTGTTCAATGAAACAATCGAGTATCCTCATGCTGAAATCAAGAGTGAGAAATACCACGCTGCATTAAATGACCTGGTGTCTGCACACTGGATTGATAAAAGTATGATGAACTCTCTGTTAAGGAGCAGAGACACCCAGGGGCCTGTGGGAGTTTTAATTCGGCCTTGATCCTACAGCTACTATTACTACTACAGCTGCTATCACTACTACTCGTACTACTAAAGCTGATTCTGCTCCACACGTTCATTGATGCCACAAACCTTATTTAAAGTAAGCAAGTACATGGGATACATTAATTTATTTTAAGACTGTGATGGTTTGGCTTAATGGGTTTGAATAGCATAGCTGGTAAATACACCTATCAGTCATTGCTGTGAAACACGCCACACAACATTTTTATGCAGGCGAGTTTTTGTTTGGTAGTAACAAAATAATGACATTCACCCTTACCTTGTTATTATACTGTCTGTGTTGTGTAAGTGTCAGAATATTTTAACACACTTGCTTTGTTTTTTCGTTTCCAGTTTAGTTTCCAATTAGTTTCTGATTTCCATATAACATATTACAAATTTGTCAATAATTATTATTTTTTTCAGTTTCTGTTTTATTTCCTTGTATAAGTAATGTTATTTATATTTTTTCCTGATACAGAGTCAGTAGGTACTTTTTCTTTTCTGGAGCTTGTATGGGTCCAGTAGTATTGCTTTAAATTAGGGTTCAAAAGGAGCACAGTGAACCATCAGACAATTAAGGTTACAGCCACATTCTTACTGGGCCCAGTAAACAATGTTACTACCTCACAGATTCCTGTGTAGGGTTTCTGTATAAAATGGCGCAGGATGAGTGTAGCCATGTACATAAGACGGCCCTACAATGGACTTGCACGTTGCCTCAGTCAAATAATGCTGCAGGGATAGCCCCAACACCCTTTGACCCTGAATTGAATTTATTGGTTTTGAGAATGTTACATTACCAAATTTCCATGTCCATCTCCTTAAATCTGATGGAACATTAACTTGATTTGTGCTGCAGTCGTCTCACCTTCATTTAGAGTTAAGGAGATTCTTATAGCTGTTCACAAACTAACTTATAATTGAATGTTTTTAATTTGGATTCTGCCTCCACAAGAAAATGATATCTTTGCTTTGTACTTGAATAATACAAATGGTTAATTCTGTAAATCATTCTCATCAATGCCATAATTCAAAATGTTATTCTAAACAGAATTAAATTTTACTTTTCCGCTTGAAGAAGATATCTAACCTCCAACCTAACTACATAATTTTCTTTCAGTGAATTTTTTTCAGGAACAATTCCCAGTAAATTTCTGGTAATACATGACCCAGCATTGTATAACTTTTCTTGGATTTATTTCCGTTCTTCAATCTGCTCTCTGTAAATTCGGGTTACCTACGCATATATTTACCTACACATATATTTTGTCTTGACAGTGCCACAGGAAATTCTCAATGTTAAGGTAAAGCAGATGGAATACTAGAAATTTAGAAAAAAATAAGTTAATGGGGGCACAAAATTTCTACTTAAGAATTTTTCCAGTGGTGTAAAAAAGGAATTTTTAGAGTTTGTGACAACCTGATCGGCAGTCAGTATGGCCACCTTTCTTAATGAAGAGAGACGTTTCTGGCCAAGAAATGATAATTGTATGATACAATAAAGATTTGAATATAAACTGACTATATATATATGTATATATAGTATATATCAATTGACTGTCTGTATTTTTGCACTCAATGCATTTTCTCCATCGTTATAGAGGTTTCAAGATTTCCATCTGGCATATCTCCATTTCCACCATTTGTATAGTACCTTTTCAAGTCTCCGCTGCCATCAGTCATTGACCTCGGTAAAGGAAGCTCATTGTCACTATGGTGCTGATCATCAATGTTTTAGTCTATTGCTTTAATCATTGTCTGACACTAAAAATGCCCATGCAGGTGTCTCCATGTGCACATTAAATTCTTGCTTGAATGTGAGCCATTGGAGGCTCCTCTTTCACACCTAATTAAATTACTGCATGCTAACAACATGACATGTCTTTGTCATCCATTTTCTCACATTCAACTATGAACATACAGCTTAGACAAGTGAAAGATGGCAAATGGAAGACATATTTTATTATTGTCAGATACACAAGCTAAGTCCAATATGCTCATTATTTTAGGTATCATCTTCATGTTATTTAATATAGGAGATATAAAATATCTCCTTTGCTACTAGTATTGGATGAACTATTGAACACACAATAAATTTTAAAATACTTCAAAGTATTAAGCAAAAATATTAAGAATTGTAAACTATTTACTATTCTATTACTTTTTTTACAGTTGAATCTATTGATTAGCTTGCATGAATTAGAAAACATTAGGTAAAGACTTGGGGTTTCTTCAAATATACTGTATATCAGTTTGAAGAAATAAAAACTGATAAATTGTTAAGCATAAAATATGTAATATTGGATTTGTGCATACTTTAAAATATACAAACAGTATAAAGTGCTTTGGACTGATTGAGACCTTTTATGTGCCTGTTGCTGTCAGGGTAGTTTTGAATCACAATTGCTGATTTTCATTTCCTCCAATTTCTTATCAACACCTTTAATTGCTCCTGTTTAATCAGACAGATTGTTTCATGTGTTAAACTTCTATTACTCAACATACTGTATACCCAACTGCCTACATACTCTGTTTTATAAAAAAAACATATTGGATATATTATCAAAGGAGCAGATAATTCACATGAGGTTTCTGGCAAAATATATTGTTTCTTAAATTTTTAATATTTCCTATTTATTTTCTATAAGCACACAATTTCCAGTGATGTTAAGAGGCTTGTTCTTCCATAAGCTGTATTCTCTTTGTGTCACTGCTCCCGGTTCTCAGGAGCATTTAAGTTAACATATTTTTTAGCCAAAAGAGAATTAATATGTCAACAAATCATCAAAGAATGATCTTTAGTACTAGTAGAGTAGAGCGTGATTTTGAAAAATGTGTATTTCTTATTGTAAATAAATAAAAAGTCTAGCTAAAAAGGCACTACTTAAAGGCAGAAATCAGAGCTGACTAATAATTTGAATGGTAAGATAGTCAGAAGTCATGAAGATTCCATAGTAACATAGTTTAATACTTCATTCTTTAAATGTGCATAGCATGTTCACCATTGTACTAATGTGAAACGTACTGTTTTTATTCCATTAAACTTCTGTTTCTTACAAGCAGTCAATTCTGACAAATAAAGGATTCTTAGCATAATTAATATATTCCTGCAGCCACCAAAAAGGAAGGTGAAATCATGAAAAAGGAAAAGCTATTTATAAGAAAGAATATGTTACTTTAGGAATCTACCTTCAGAGAGAGGCAGTTTACTGTAAATGAAATAGCCATTTCCATAAATGCCAGGGGAGTCTTTCAACCCTGAATTATATTACAAACATAGAAATCAATACACATCTTGCAGAACTACTGTGTATCTTTTGTGTCAGCACATTACCAATCTCAAATCCTCCATTAAACATTATTGTCATTGTCTGACTCAATAAAAAACAAAAATAGAATTGACTTTTGTATCATTTTATATGCCATAAAATTCAAATTAGAAAAGATTAACTTAATATATGTATTTGCAGAGCCGCTCTGTCCCATTTTTGCTACCTTAGGATGTCCATTGCTGTTTTGAAGCAATCATTTTTTCTTGTGGTTTTGTCATGATGAGTCTAACATCCCTTTATGTTTTCTCCTTTTATCACAGAACTTTCCTCTGATATCACATGCCCATCCAATGAACCTCAAATTAATGCTGACTCTGAAGTCTCCTTTAGCCCTTATCAGTCTTCCAGCATAGTCTTTGACGAAGATAAGCCAATAGCGAGCAGTGGCACATATAACTTAGACTTTGTAAATAATGATGTTATTGATCCTTGCCAATCGGAGCTCAATTCCCTAGAGAAATTAGGTTTAGAGCACAAGCAGCCCACTAGAAGGAGGTCCACTGATTCAGTTCCTGTCTCAAAATCAACACTGACACGTTCTCTTAGCCTTCAAGCTGGGGAACTTGATGATTCCACAAAGCAAGACTGTTTTGGTGGAACAGAAGAATCATCGTCTGCTGTCAGCTTCAGCATAGGAACTGAAAGTGATCATGGTACTTTAAAAAGGACAAGAAAACCAAAACCTGGCTCTTTAAAAAGGAAGCCCAAACTCAAGGTAGACAGTCTATCCGATGTTAGACCAGAAGAGAAAATCTCCCAATCTAGTCCAGACTTATCCTCAAAGAAAAAAATCCCAACCAAAACAAGCACAGAAGGAGAGGCGGAAAATAATCAAGAGGGATCAAGAGCTGAGGGTGCGTTACAGGCCTGTGTTCTAAAGGACCTTCATCATAAAGGCGAAGAAGAAGCCCAGAAAGATGAGATATTATTTAAAGCTGAATCAGAATCCTCTGTTAGAAACCGACAACAAAAATTAGATGTCACTTGTATAGTTCAGTCAGAAAGCCCAGTGGCTGGATTCAGTGTAAATGTACTGGACACAGAAGTTAAGGGAGGTAACAAGACTAGTAACATAGCTGATGAACAAACCTCCCAAGAAGCCACTATTACAAATACCACTGAGGTGAGGGAAGATGGAAACTCCAATTTTGCTAAATCTTCATATGACTGGGATCCTGATAACTATGAAAGTATAAACCCATTTTGTACTGGAAAGAGTAAGCTCTCCAACTCCCCAGTAGCTGTACGGAAGTGTGTTGTTTTTAACACTGTGCCTGAATCTCCTGAGGAAGCACCAGAATCAAGCCAGAACGATACCCCTTTAAACAAGCGGCAATCAATACGGCTGGAATTTGATTACTCAGAAGAAACACTTAATTGTGAGGGCATACAGGAAAACGTAGTAACACCCAAAAAACTGATAAAGAAACCAGGAGGAAAGATGCCACCTAAAAAACTTAAATCTGGAAGTAAGAAGCCCTCAGCAATTGAGAGGTTGGACAGCACTTCTTCAGAACAGTCTGCAAACTTTGATGAGATGCCTCTTCCTAGGTTCTCTTACGACTTTGATCCTAATAAGTGGGATGATCCCAATTTTAATCCATTTTCTTCTGGTAACAAAATGACAAATTCACCAAAATTCTCTAATAAGACTTATAGTTTTGAATCTGAGAGTTATGATGACTCTTTTTCCTTGTCGATCAAAACTGGAAACTCGACAAACACCTCGTTTGAAGTGCCCTCTAATGACAATGAACTAGATGGACTGGATGATACTAATAAAAATAAAAGCACAAAAAAGAAGAAAGCACCTTTAAAGACGTAAGTATTTCTATATATATATATATATATATATATATCTGCTCATTAGATGTTAATTTTACATTAAAAAGTTACACTTGCTTGAATAATACACTTTATATATAAATAAGGGGAGTACTAATAGCAGCACACAGAATAACACAAAGAAACCAAAAACATAAAGAGATTGATATAGTTATTGACCATTCACAGAAAAGAGAATAACAAAGGAAAAGCATGATATAAAAAGTTAACAGAAAAAGATTTTCTGTTTCACTTGCCATCCAGGCCTGACTATGTTAGACTTCTTGTTAGACTTGAAATCTTTTTAACACCTGGTGATGTGGCTGACCCACTTTATTCCTCAAATTATGAAAACAAAAGCATTCCTTTTCTTCACCCCTCACCATTTAGTCTTTCCGCAAACTCACTCCCCAACTCTACATAGACTCAATTAGCTTTTGACTTTAAACCCAATTTCAGTGTGACTTTCAGTGACTCACAGAATTGGGGCAGCACTATGTAATACAATAAGGCCAACAATTCTGAGCTCAATTTCTCTGTGAGCCCTTCACTGCCTTAAAATGCCAACTCAATGGCTAGAAATCAAGTGCTTCCTCCTTTTAGCACTGATGTCTTTTATCTTTATTCTAACAACCCGAGGTCTTGCTTTTTGATACATATTGGTCAAGTTTCACAAGTCTCTGATGAGTAGCCTTCCCTCTTGTGTCCTTGGAGGACATTATATACTTCTTTTAAGGCCTCAGTTCTCACTCTACCTCCATCCCTCCCTAGCTGTGGACACCTGCCTGTGGTCCTTCCATGGCACATTTCTAGACTTTACTAACATTAGCATGAACTTTCTTCTGCACTGGCATTAACAACTGTGGGGAAAAGGAGCAACTATGGGTTCATGTGTTGGGTCACCTCCTCAGTGCATCTGTCAACGTATAACGTTAGACGTAAAGGTTATAATTAATATAAACCAATTTGGGTTAGTTCATATATCAAGGGAGTTCCCTCTTCTTTGTGTTATTGTCATCAAGTGATGGCCACTGCCTCACCCGGGAAAGGGTGGGGATATCGAAGCAGGCGTTGTCTGAACAAGGTCTCTCTGGACTGTGGGGAAAAAGACAGGTAATTAGTGACAGCACCCCCTCTCTCCCTCTCAACTTGACAGAGCCCTGAAGGTGTCCCCTGAATGTATGAACACAACACATTATGTCATTGCTAATGCCGCCTTCTGCATCTCTCTTTCTCTCACTCTTTCTGTATTGTTGCCACCACCCTGCAGTGTTATCCCTGTGTCTTCATTGGTTTTATTGCAGGTACTCTGTTTTTCTTGCTATATAACTAAAGATGTGCATGTAAGATTGCTTAGGTATTCTAAATTGGCCAAGTGGGGCTACATGCAATTAGACCCTGTGATGGGCTGCCTCCTTGTCCAAGGCTGTTTCCTGTCTTATTCCCAGGGATGCTAGAATAGGCACTCACCCTAACCCTGAATTGGATTAAGCAAGTTTCCAAATGTAATGTTAGATTATTTTGACTGTTGTGGGTTGCTCTGAAATGTAATAGTCAGGATACCAAGGCTGCTGAAAACAAATCAGCAATGGAGGTTGCTGGTGGCATATATTTTGAATGTACAGGATTTTCCAAAGGTCAGAGTTTTGGTGTAATCATATCCAAAGTTATGATTCTGATAATTGCCCTCTAGTCCAACTGGCTGGATAATATGAGTCCCTGTCTTTTTGTAATAAAAATCCAAAGTGGTATTAATTTTGGGGTTGCCAAAAAAGAGGGCCCTTTGGAGTTTGTCTCATCATTTTTGTGAAGTTTAGTTCCTAAAATTTTCAGCAGTCTTTTATGGTGTATACTGGTTTTCGGTTCAGTTTTAAGGCAAAAGATGAACAGAGGCATCTAGGGATTTTCTTTAATCCCTCTTCCCCTGTGGTTTTCGCAGCATATATACTGTGCTGTTAATATAGTGCTTGTTTGTATGTGCTATATATAAATGAAAATCATAGATAGATCGATAAATAGATAGATAACAAAATACATTTTTAAATGCAAAGCAGTAGTCTGATTACTATGTAGGCTGAAAAAAACACTGCCTGGCCAAAAAAAAAGTCGCCACCAAAAAAAAAAGGTCACACACTCTAATATTTTGTTGGACCGCCTTTAGCTTTGATTACGGCTCGCATTCGCTGTGGCATTGTTTCAATAAGCTTCTGCAATGTCACAAGATTTTTTTCCATCCAGTGTTGCATTAATTTTTCACCAAGATCTTGCATTGATGATGGTAGAGTCTGACCGCTGTGCAAAGCCTTCTCCAGCACATCCCAAAGATTCTCAACTCTGGAACAGGGTAAATCTGGACTCATCAGACCACATGACCTTCTTCCATTGCTCCAGAGTCCAATCTTTATGCTCCCTAGCAAATTGAAGCCTTTTTTTCCGGTTTGCCTCACTGATTAGTGGTTTTCTTACGGCTACACAGCTGTTCAGTCCCAATCCCTTGAGTTCCCTTCGCATTGTGCGTGTGGAAATGCTCTTACTTTCACTATTAAACATAGGCCTGAGTTCTACTGTTGTTTTTCTTTGATTTGATTTCACCAAACGTTTAAGTGATCGCCGATCACGATCATTCAGGATTTTTTTTCGGCCACATTTCTTCCTCGAAGACGATGGGTCCCCACTATCCTTCCAGTTTTTAATAATGCGTTGGACAGTTCTTAACCCAATTTTAGTAGTTTCTGCAATCTCCTTAGATGTTTTCTTTGCTTGATGCATGCCAATGATTTGACTCTTCTCAAACAGACTAACATCTTTTCCACGACCACGAGATGTGTCTTTCGACATGGTTGTTTAAGAAATGAGAAGCAACTCATTGCACCAGTTGGGGTTAAATAACTTGTTGCCAGCTGAAAGATAATTGCCCATGCAGTAATTATCCAATAGGAGGCTCGTACTTATTTGCTTAGTTAAATCCAGGTGGCGACTTTTTTTTGGCCAGGCAGTGTATTTTGAAGGTCTACCTTATACCCAAAGGTTTTGATTCCTGTAATCTTTTAAGGAATCTCATAGAATTTCATTTTTAAGATAATCCGTCTGTAAATACCACAGACAAAGCAATGCTGTTGTTTCACTTATGTTGTCTTGCATTCAACCTGAGATTTGGTCCTTTTAAAATTAAGTAAGTGAGTTTTACTGTTGATCATTGAAGACAAAAAAGACCTGGCAGGGTCTTGAACAGTAAGTAGCCCTGACAGTCTTCGTGACTAAAGTGAAAGCCTCACATTGTGTGACAACTTTACAGGTCACCAGGGCTGTTTAATGTTTTGTTTGGATTTGTTTAAGTTCACATTTGTAATTATTGCTCATAACTTGAGGGTGCATTTAAACTGGTTTCAAAGCAGGTTGTTCTAGTTCAGTTGATCTTTCAGTTTTATATACAATTCAGAAGTTGTTGTAATAACAATTAGGCATGAATTCTATCTTCCCACCCTTTCTGAATAATGCTGAACCATTTAGATTACATTTCAGGTACATTTCACAGTTTTAACAATATATGAAAATCAATTTATATTAATTTGAATAATTTTTGTTAATCAATTTTTAATGATTATATGAATAATTAGTGATTTTTGTATGGGTGCCAGATTTTTTTTTATTTGTGTTTTATGTTGGTTGCTGCTGTTACCTCACAGTTTCAATGTCCTGGGTTAGACCTCGTACCCACAGTTCTTCCAATTTTCATGTTGCTTTTGTCCAAATACTCTTAGCAGTTTTGTTAATTTTCTATTCTAAAATTGGCCTTATGTGCATGAAAGTGCCTGGTGATGGACTGGCATTTCAGCCAACTTTAGTTCCTGACTTCTGCCAGATGTTTTCTGGATTAGCTCCTGCTCCCTGCAACCTTGTAATTGAAATTGAAGATTTGGAAAATGGGTGAATGGCATTTGATAAGTCATGGAAAAATATTTAGTTATTTTGCTCCTTTTAACATATGAAAAGCAGTATTTGACACTTTATATTAGCTTCTGTAAAAATCCATCCATCATTTTTTTAAACATGCTTTATCAAATCCAGGGTTGGGAGCAGGACCTCATATGGGGCTTAATGACACAACCTTAAATGCAGGTCTTGGGGAGAAAACCAGAACAAACAACACCCACGTGAAAAATAGGACGGCCTTCAATATCCACATAGAGGGTAGCAGGGTGCAAATTTGAACCTAAAACTATGTACCTGTAAGTCAGTGGTGTTAACTACTGTGTCATAAATCTCAACCTCAGAATTCAAACTTGTTTTACAGAGGTGTAAACAAAAAAATAAATAAAAAGAACTCACCCTTTTAGTCTCTTTAGGACTTTCAGTTGGCCTTCATTTTCTCATTGGATGATGGAATTGCAGACTCCAAAAATAAAATGGTGGGGTGCCAACCAGGTCAACCCATTCAGTTAACAACAGTTTAAACAAACCATGCTCACGTTGGTACTATAAACATTTGTAAAAGAAAAGAAGCCAAAAAACTGCCTCTCGAGCAAGGTTAATGACTCTTTTGAGTGGGTCTGTATTCAGACGAGTTCCGCTTGAGGACTGCTCAGTCCAAAAGAAAGACGCCTCCTTCCAGGGCTTTATAGGGGTCTGACCGGAAGGGGAGGGGTTAGTTACCCTAATTGGGCGTCTTCTCAGCTGTGTGTAAAGTAAGGGAGACGACATTAGCAACAGCACCCCCTCGTCCAGGAGTGGTGTTACATACCTCAGATGAGTATAGAAGGTGACACTTAATATAGTGAATATAGTAATGACTTCAAACCTTTTGCTTACTGGATTGTTTTGGGATATCTAGTATGCATATTCAACTTTTACTGTGTAGTGAACAGCATAACTTGATGTGTATTTACATACTTTAATATTAATTTTAAATTCTATCAATATTAATATAAATGACTTAAAACAAAAAGAACAGTATGGAATAGTGCTGTATCTTATATTAAATTGTAGTCTCATTTGACTTGCCATTTCTTTAACAACAAAAATGTCATATTGTAGCAATTTTTTTCTTTGTTAAATCCATTTTGGTCTCTTTGTGCTTGAAATATAAAATATTAGCACATCTAATATAATACATGGTAGTAAACCACTTTTAAACAAAATAGCCAAAATAAATGGCCTAACAAAGACAGTAACCTAGGTTTTGACAGTTTTATTTGTGACAGTTCTTCCCATTTGGCTTTTACTTCATCATTGCCCATTTGGCACAGATGTCGGCTTTGAAAGCACAAAGTTTTTAACCCGCATATGCCAATTCAGGACAGGGTGCAATATTTAATATCTTAAATTCTGCATTCCTCAGTAACCTGCTTCTGTTCATATTAGAATGGTGTTGACTAAGAAAGACATGGCCCTGAACACCAGACACAACTCAACCAAACATATATTTAGGTTAAAAGGCAGCTTAATGTACAATAATTCTTTTACAAGATTCAACTAGTCCAGCAAAATAATAACAATTGGTCACCTTCTTCTTCTACCCTTCCTCCATAAGTGGTATCCATGGCCTCCCAACTCTCCCTCTCTAATGTAGAGCAGGCAGCTTCTTTTATCCGGACCCAGGAGTACTTCCGGCACCAAAGCCTTGTACATTGGAAACCCCCCAAAGTAGCAGTAGTGCCTCAGTGTAGCTCCCTCTGGAGGCACCAAGTACCAACAGGGCTGCCCAACAGGACTACAGCTCCCAATATGCCCTGCAGGTGTACAAATGGGAGTTCTATCAGAGGGATACTGCCACCCTGTGTACAGGGGGAATATATGGCCCTGGTAAGCAGTCTCACTCTGTCCTTCCATTATGGCCTCATGTCAGGAAAGCAATCACCATCTAACTCCTTTGGGATGTCATTGCTTTCATTATGGCATTCACACACTATATAAAATAAGCCATGCTTCATAGATTTAAACTCACACCTTTAAAATTTTGGTTATTACTTCAATCATCTTGTTTGCAATTTATAGTAAAGGGTTTGATCACTGGTTTCTCATTTCTGTACAACCGCTCTTTCCATACTGATAACATTTTTAGCTGTTAGAATTAAACTGCGAGCTTTGTCAGCATACTGCATGCAATGTGTCTAATCATATTGACGCAGACTTTGCAAAAATGTCTAAGCCTATTACATATGTATAAGCCGAAGAGAAATTCTACTAGGAACTGAGGTCTGTAATTTAAGATGGCAAAGTACGGACTAATAAAGCTGCACAATTTGTGTTCTTTCCGTAGCCTACCTAGAATTTATTTTCACACATCACAGTATGAAAAACGTTAAATGCAAAAAAGCTGCTAAAAGCACCAAAGCCTGAGCCTTCCAGTCTGGGTCAACCCACTTTTTATCTTAAGAGGCTGTAACTGCAAGAACTGTAATTGTGCCAACGGGCCTAGAAAAGGCTCAAGCCAAAGTGTGCTGACCTGACCTAACTCAGAAAAAAAGTGCAGTTTATCCAATTACTTGCTGTCATTAAACATTTATTAGTTTAGCATTCTGTTTGAAGGAGTACAAACATATACATCTAATCAAATTCCGGGTTCAGACACAGCCACTAACACCAGACACAAGACAAGAAACAACCCTAGACAGAGCACCAGTTCTCCACAGGGTACACACTCACACTCACTTAACTCTGGAGACAGTTATAGGTGGCCAGTAAAACTAACACACACATATGTTATTAGGGTTGTTGGAGTACAATTGGAACACCCAAAGTACAACCCACAAAGACAAAGGTAATAAATGCAAATTCTATATAGACAACAGCCAAGTGCCAGATTTGAACTCAGGATGTTGGATCCTTGAGGCAACAGGGCCAACTCCTACATTACCAAATGTAGAAGGATTATTTTGTAATATTATTTTTCCCTTTTGTAGATTTTTATAATAATTTCCGATTAACATTAGAAAACTCATCAGTCCAATTATTGAATATCGCTTCATCCATTTCATAGCTTGCTGGGTTTTGACCTATCCTAACAGGACTGAGTTCATGGCAGAAACCAGCTCCAGACATGTAGTCATTCAATCACAAAGCACACGCAAAAACACAAACCACACTTAATCACGTTTAGTCATTTTACAACTACAAGCTAACCTCACATGCATGTCCTTGGAATGTGGAAGGAAAACAGGAGTGCTCACTGAAAGCCGACAAAGACATGGATAAGATTCACAAATACCACACCGTCAATGTGATAAATTCAGCAACAGTTTTAAATGAATGAATATGGAGCTCATGATGTTTATAGGACTGTAGCTTTGACAGTACCATCGTGCATTTCAAAGAAAGCCATCTAGAGGCCTTTGAAATTTGGACTTAAGACTTAGGCCCAGTGGTGTTACATGATTCAAAAGTAAAAGAATGGCACGTGGATATAAGAGCAGTGAATAGAGAAATGACAGAAAGTGGTAGCTTACGCTGTGTTATTCTTAAAAATGTCTGAACCTTTGTTAGAGTTGTCTGGAATGTTCTGTTTGCTGAAGTATGTATTATCATAAAGAGATCTGTTGATTATACACTGCCTGGCCAAAAAAAAAGTCACCACCACAAAAAAAGGTCACACACTCTAATATTTTGTTGGACTGCCTTTAGCTTTGATTACGGCACGCATTCGCTGTGGCATTGTTTCAATAAGCTTCTGCAAAGTCACAAGATTTTTTTCCATCCAGTGTTGCATTAATTTTTCACCAAGATCTTGCATTGATGATGGTAGAGTCTGACCGCTGTGCAAAGCCTTCTCCAGCACATCCCAAAGATTCTCAACTCTGGAACAGGGTAAATCTGGACTCATCAGACCACATGACCTTCTTCCATTGCTCCAGAGTCCAATCTTTACGCTCCCTAGCAAATTGAAGCCTTTTTTTCCAGTTTGCCTCTGATTAGTGGTTTTCTTACGGCTACACAGCTGTTCAGTCCCAATCCCTTGAGTTCCCTTCGCATTGTGCGTGTGGAAATGCTCTTACTTTCACTATTAAACATAGACCCGAGTTCTATGTTGTTTTTCTTCGATTTGATTTCACCAAACGTTTAAGTGATCGCCCGCCAATCACAATCATTCAGGATTTTTTTCCAGCCACATTTCTTCCTCGAAGACGATGGGTCCTCACTATCCTTCCAGTTTTTAATAATGCGTTGGACAGTTCTTAACCCAATTTTAGTAGTTTCTGCAATCTCCTTAGATGTTTTCTCTGCTTGATGCATGCCAATGATTTGACCCTTCTCAAACAGACTAACATCTTTTCCACGACCACGAGATGTGTCTTTCGACATGGTTGTTTAAGAAATGAGAAGCAACTCATTGCACCAGTTGGGGTTACTTAACTTGTTGCCAGCTGAAAGATAATCGCCCATGCAATAATTATCCAATAGGAGGCTTGTACCTATTTGCTTAGTTAAATCCAGGTGGCGAATTTTTTTTTTGGCCAGGCAGTGTATTTCATCTTCATTAAAAAAACTGAGAAGAACTAATGCTATATGACAACACTATATGTGTTACTGTTTATCTATAAACTAATGTGTAGTTTGGTGATAAAACTCATATTTTTGCTTTCTTGGCAACATTTTATCAAGTTAAGCAAATAATAAAATAAAATTAATGGTGAAATATTATATGTTTTTGTGTATCAAAGATGTTTCCAAACTAATTTTTTTTTCTGTATAATTTCACAGTAACACATTCAGAGTCAAGAAGTCACCAAAGAGATCTGCAGTACTTGACCAGTCTTCCCAGGTAGGCAGTCGCTCTGCTATAGTAATGATCATATCACAGAGTTCCTTTTTTATTTAGTTAGTAAATACTTGTAAGATTTTTAGTGTAAGGATTATTTAAATGTATTTTTATGTCACAAATAAACTTGAACAGGTTGGCTGGGGGGCTGCTGTATTTGAACACCCTGAAACATCGGAAGCACCCCATCCTAAGTGATGTTCTCTTTTGTGGTTGTATCTTCCAGTAGACGTTTTGGCTCAGTAGCCGAAATGACTGAAATGAAAAAGATGCTTAAATGAGATGGTGGTTAGGTGGATTGAATACTTAAATTAATTAAAAATAAAATAAAAATGACCTGTCTACAGTCTGTATCAGACATTTGCGTTTGTATCACACATATTGGGGCTGTAAACTGCATTGTCACCTCTTAATTCCTGAGCCACAGGTATATTTTCATGGTCTGAGTGTCTATTGCCTGTAAACAACACATTTTCACTAATATAATAATTCATTGATTTCACTGCACAACAAAGTTTGCTTCTTGAACACCGTTGGGTGTTTCTTGTAGATTTTTGAGTGCTGATCAAGAATATCACATCAAAATTTACCCATCACGTACCGTTTCAGTTTTGTCACGATTTTTTCTTATATTTGTATCCAAACATTTTCGCTCCCGTAATGACTTAACAACGGTTTGTGCAGCCTGGGCATATCCAGGCATGGAATCAGGCCAGGTTGGAAGCTGTTCTGTGGAAGTTGACATCCTGGGCAGGTCTGAACGAGCTTGACGCTGTCTCAGTATGCTATAAAGGTGGCTTGCATACACCGATCCTGCTCATTTGGTTAATATAGATAGTCAGTGTGTATGTATAGTATTAGGATAGTAAAGTATAGTATCTGTAGCAATATAACAGTAAGTAAGCTTGATGCTATAGCTGTTTTGGTGTCGTAGGATATGTCTCGTCAATGTTGTAACAGCCGCGATACATTCTGCTATATCTGTGGTGAATATACACTTGCGCCTCAGAGATGTTGGATGACTGCCCTTGTGAAGATAACTTATCATCTGTATTTCGGCTGCAAAATTGGTGATCTAGATAAGGAATGGGCGCCTCACATTTGCTGTGCGACATGTGCTGTCAGTCTGAGAGCCTGGCTCAGAGGCACTTGAAAGACGATGCCGTTTGCTGTTCCGATGATATGGCGAGAACAGTAAGACCATGTGGCGGACTGTTACTTCTGTTTGTCTGATGTGTCTGGTGTCTCTGCCAAAGACAAGAAGTCAATTGAATATCTTAATCTGCCTTCAGCAATAAGACCTATGCCACATGACGACAGTCTTCCAATTCCAAAACCACCAGAGCACTGGACCTTAGATTAGATGAACCAGATGAAGAAACTGCAATGCAGGGTACTGACAGTGACATTGACCCGGATTTTAAACCGTGCTCATCTGGCGATCCACATCTGATAACACAGTCCGAATTGAACAATTTGGTCAGAGATTTGGGTCTGTCAAAAGCAAAAGCCGAACTAATGGGTTCAAGACTGCAGGAATGGTGTTTGCTGTCACCAGGTATGAAAATTTCTGTGTTTCGAGGCCGACATCATGATATAACCAAATTTTTTGCACAAGTCGACAGTCTCTGTTTTCTGTTGTGATATTGATGGATTGTTCTCGGCCTTGGGTTGTGATTACAACCCGAAAGAGTGGCGTCTCTTCATTGATTCATCAATGTTAAGCTGTTCTGCTACACAATGGCCATGTTTATCCTTCAGTACCTGTTGGCTATGCAGCACACATGAAAGAAATGTATGAGAATATGGAACTGTTGCTGAAGCACGTCCAGTATAGCAGGTACAACTGGAATATCTGTGGAGATCTTAAAGTCGTTGCTTTGTTACTAGGACTGCAGCTCGGCTATACAAAGTACTGTTGTTTCATCTGTGAATGGGACAGCCGTGCTAAAGAGACGCACTATTCTCAACAGAACTGGCTACTCCGTAAAAAGTTAGTTCCAGGACAGAAAAATGTGGCACATGAATCGCTTTTCGACCCGGCAAAGATATTTTTGCCTCCTCTTCACATAAAACTGGGACTCATGAAGAATTTCGTGAAAGCACTGAACAAGGAAGGTGAAGGTTTTTCGTTATTTAAGACAGATGTTCCCAAGAATATCTGACGCCAATATCAAAGAGGGCATTTTTGTTGGCCCCCAGATCAAACATGTTATGAGTGACAAGCGGTTTGAAGATCTGTTAGTTAGGCTGGAAAAAATTGCCTGGAAAGCCTTCAAAGATGTTGTTGACAATTTTCTGGGCAATTAGAGTCCCAAACTACAATCAGCTGGTAGACAAACTTCTCAAAGCATACAAGACAATGAAGTGCAACATGTCACTCAAGATTAATTTCCTCCACTCACACTTGGACTTCTTCCCCGCAAATCTCGGTGCTGTCAGTGACGAATACAGTGAAAGGTTTCACCAGGACATTGCTACGATGGAGAAACGTATACCAGGGCAACTGGAATCCGTCAGTGCTTGCCGACTACTGTTGGACACTGCAACGTGATGCACCAGACATTGAATACAAAAGAAAATCAGGAGCAAAACACTTTTAATTCTGTTGAATTTAATAGCTTATGCGAAACAAAAACGTGACTAAATGCATTATTGTCAGTAAACATATAAAATGTCTATTTCTCAGAGTTCCTACGTGATGCAGTAAAACCAAAACTATATTTGGGCATACCCAGTAGGTACCTTTTCAGGAAGTAAGACTTTTCAAAAAAATTGTTGTGCAGTGTTAGTGTTTTTTTTTTCTTTTATTTTTCCAAGTCTAATTAATTTTGACCAGGAGCTCAGACTTTCTACCACTTTATAAAGATCATGTGTTGTCACTAAATCATCTCTGTGTATGTATTCTTGTGAAATTTAAGAACTTTTCTTTTTGTCTTAATGTGTTTCTAATTTTATTTAGAAGTGTTGGATATTTTATTTACAATGCATTTATGTGACAAATAGCTCAGAAATTTCAAAGATTTGGTCAGATTGGTAAAATCAGCTACCTGTGTTGAGAAACTGAAAATACTTGACTAGTCCAGTAAGGTAAATACTGTGTGGTATTATCTTGGTATATTTGGCTCACGTCTTTATCGAAAGCAGCTTAGCAAAAGGACACTTCACATGCTGTATATTTCATATGCAGGAAATATCCATATTACTAAAATGGTAAACCGGATATGGACGCAGGGACCTGCCCGTGGATGCAAAAGACATAGTGCGCAAGTGCCACACAAATCCCCCCCCCCCCCCCCAGAGTGAAACGGGAGAGACTACTCACGTGCGCAGGCGCCACACAAAAACACCATACCCCCCCACCGGCACCAAAGCAAAACGACTACAAACCGTCAGAGTAGGAAACAAAGTAAAACGTCATAAAGAGGTTAAAGAACAGGGACAAAACACAATAGAGAGCTTGTTACAGAACAAAGCCCCCCTCCCCAGAGTAAAACGAGAAAGACTACGAACCGTCTGACATGCCGTAAGCACGATAAAGCGAGGTCAGAAATAAAACACAGAGTAGGAAACAAAGTAAAACTTTATAAATGGATTAAACAAGGGGGACGAACACATGGAGAGCGGGTTACAGATGATGAAAACTGGAATACAACAGCTTCAAAAAAACCTAGGCACGAAACACATGCACACCGAGATACAGAATATAAACGCAGAAACAACGACAGTTAAACGTCCACACCACACATCCTACAACGTGCGTCTCAAACTGCGTAGGCAAAGCAGGCACGGATTCAACACGACACAGCTCGAGTGACCGAGATACAAACACGCGCCTGCCTGGATATAATTAATGAACACAGGCGCCTACAACGTGCGTCTGAAATGCCGCAGACCAGGCAGGCACTGCTCCAAAATGAAACAGCTCGACTAAACGAGATACGAAGTGAAACGGGAAACAATACAGAGTCCGCAGTGCTCCACAATGCACCGCATAATAGTTTGGAAAGAGCTTCGTATTAACAGTGGGGAACCCAGAGTGACACGGGCGAACGCTCCGTATTAAACATACGTCATCCTCACACGTCCAAACTATACAGCATAGGTGAATCACATTACAGTGATGCATTATTAACAGTACGATAAACATCACAGTATCACAAACAAATGAAAATTATTACTCGAAAAAGGGAAAATATATTCACCACGGACCAGGTGTCATTGAAACAAAAGCAGAATAAAGCGAGATCAGAAATGAAAGACAGAGTAGAACGCAAAGTAAAACGTCATAAACAGGTTAAACGAGGGGGCCAAACACATCGACAACAGGTTACAGATAATGAAGACCGGCATTCAAAATCTTCAAAAACAAAAGCTCGACTGACCGAGATACAAACTGAAACGGGAAACACTACGGGGTCCGCAGTAGTCCAGAATGCACCGCATAATAGTACGGACGGTGCTCCGTATTAACAGTGGGGGGCCCCAGAGTGACACGGGCGAACGCTCCGTATTAAACGTGTGTCATCCTCAC